>NW_027367628.1:0-56315 GCF_046119375.1 Phyllobates terribilis
AGCTCCTTTCATTCAGTCAGTAGCTTCAAACATTTCTGGTATATGAAAAACATGTTTTTCAATGGCAAAAATCAATGAATATTGTAAATGCACAAACAGTAATATCTCCACATTGCAAGTGCAATTCTGAAATTTTTTGCTTTTTCCTGCTAATCCTAGCATGATAAAGAAGATTCAAAGAGAGTGAGATGCCAGCTCCTTCATTCAGTCAGTAGCTTCAAACATTCTGATATGAAAAACATGTTTTTCAATGCAAAATCAATGAATATTGTAAATGCACAAACAGAAATCTCCACATTGCAAGGTGCAATTCTGAAATTTTTGCTTTTTCCTGATTTTACCTAGATGAAAAAGAAGAAGAGAGAGAGTGCAGCTCCTTTCATTCAGTCCAGTAGCTTCAAACATTTCTGGTATATGAAAAACATGTTTTTTCAATGGCAAAAATCAATGAATATTGTAATGCACAAACAGTAATATCTCCACATTGCAAGGTGCAATTCTGAAATTTTTTGCTTTTTCCTGCTAATCCTAGCATGATAAAGAAGATTCAAAGAGAGTGAGATGCCAGCTCCTTTCATTCAGTCAGTAGCTTCAAACATTTCTGGTATATGAAAAACATGTTTTTCAATGGCAAAATCAATGAATATTGTAAATGCACAACAGTAATATCTCCACATTGCAAGGTGCAATTCTGAAATTTTTAGCTTTTTCCTGTTAATCCTAGCATGATAAAGAAGATTCAAAGAGAGTGAGATGCCAGCTCCTTTCATTCAGTCAGTAGCTTCAAACATTTCTGGTATATGAAAAACATGTTTTTCAATGGCAAAAATCAATGAATATTGTAAATGCACAAACAGTAATATCTCCACATTGCAAGGTGCAATTCTGAAATTTTTTGCTTTTTCCTGCTAATCCTAGCATGATAAAGAAGATTCAAAGAGAGTGAGATGCCAGCTCCTTTCATTCAGTCAGTAGCTTCAAACATATTCTGGTATATGAAAAACATGTTTTTCAATGGCAAAAATCAATGAATATTGTAAATGCACAAACAGTAATATCTCCACATTGCATGGTGCAATTCTGAAATTTTTAGCTTTTTCCTGTTAATCCTAGCATGATAAAGAAGATTCAAAGAGAGTGAGATGCCAGCTCCTTTCATTCAGTCAGTAGCTTCAAACATTTCTGGTATATGAAAAACATGTTTTTCAATGGCAAAAATCAATGAATATTGTAAATGCACAAACAGTAATATCTCCACATTGCAAGGTGCAATTCTGAAATTCTTTGCTTTTTCCTGTTAATCCTAGCATGATAAAGAAGATTCAAAGAGAGTGAGATGCCAGCTCCTTTCATTCAGTCAGTAGCTTCAAACATTTCTGGTATATGAAAAACATGTTTTTCAATGGCAAAAATCAATGAATATTGTAAATGCACAAACAGTAATATCTCCACATTGCAAGGTGCAATTCTGAAATTTTTTGCTTTTTCCTGCTAATCCTAGCATGATAAAGAAGATTCAAAGAGAGTGAGATGCCAGCTCCTTTCATTCAGTCAGTAGCTTCAAACATTTCTGGTATATGAAAAACATGTTTTTCAATGGCAAAAATCAATGAATATTGTAAATGCACAAACAGTAATATCTCCACATTGCACGGTGCAATTCTGAAATTTTTAGCTTTTTCCTGTTAATCCTAGCATGATAAAGAAGATTCAAAGAGAGTGAGATGCCAGCTCCTTTCATTCAGTCAGTAGCTTCAAACATTTCTGGTATATGAAAAACATGTTTTTCAATGGCAAAAATCAATGAATATTGTAAATGCACAAACAGTAATATCTCCACATTGCAAGGTGCAATTCTGAAATTTTTTGCTTTTTCCTGCTAATCCTAGCATGATAAAGAAGATTCAAAGAGAGTGAGATGCCAGCTCCTTTCATTCAGTCAGTAGCTTCAAACATTTCTGGTATATGAAAAACATGTTTTTCAATGGCAAAAATCAATGAATATTGTAAATGCACAAACAGTAATATCTCCACATTGCACGGTGCAATTCTGAAATTTTTAGCTTTTTCCTGTTAATCCTAGCATGATAAAGAAGATTCAAAGAGAGTGAGATGCCAGCTCCTTTCATTCAGTCAGTAGCTTCAAACATTTCTGGTATATGAAAAACATGTTTTTCAATGGCAAAAATCAATGAATATTGTAAATGCACAAACAGTAATATCTCCACATTGCAAGGTGCAATTCTGAAATTTTTTGCTTTTTCCTGTTAATCCTAGCATGATAAAGAAGATTCAAAGAGAGTGAGATGCCAGCTCCTTTCATTCAGTCAGTAGCTTCAAACATTTCTGGTATATGAAAAACATGTTTTTCAATGGCAAAAATCAATGAATATTGTAAATGCACAAACAGTAATATCTCCACATTGCAAGGTGCAATTCTGAAATTTTTTGCTTTTTCCTGCTAATCCTAGCATGATAAAGAAGATTCAAAGAGAGTGAGATGCCAGCTCCTTTCATTCAGTCAGTAGCTTCAAACATTTCTGGTATATGAAAAACATGTTTTTCAATGGCAAAAATCAATGAATATTGTAAATGCACAAACAGTAATATCTCCACATTGCACGGTGCAATTCTGAAATTTTTAGCTTTTTCCTGTTAATCCTAGCATGATAAAGAAGATTCAAAGAGAGTGAGATGCCAGCTCCTTTCATTCAGTCAGTAGCTTCAAACATTTCTGGTATATGAAAAACATGTTTTTCAATGGCAAAAATCAATGAATATTGTAAATGCACAAACAGTAATATCTCCACATTGCAAGGTGCAATTCTGAAATTTTTTGCTTTTTCCTGCTAATCCTAGCATGATAAAGAAGATTCAAAGAGAGTGAGATGCCAGCTCCTTTCATTCAGTCAGTAGCTTCAAACATTTCTGGTATATGAAAAACATGTTTTTCAATGGCAAAAATCAATGAATATTGTAAATGCACAAACAGTAATATCTCCACATTGCAAGGTGCAATTCTGAAATTTTTGCTTTTTCCTGTTTAATCCTAGCATGATAAAGAAGATTCAAAGAGAGTGAGATGCCAGCTCCTTTCATTCAGTCAGTAGCTTCAAACATTTCTGGTATATAAAAACATGTTTTTCAATGGCAAAAATCAATGAATATTGTAAATGCACAAACAGTAATATCTCCACATTGCAAGGTGCAATTCTGAAATTTTTTGCTTTTTCCTGCTAATCCTAGCATGATAAAGAAGATTCAAAGAGAGTGAGATGCCAGCTCCTTTCATTCAGTCAGTAGCTTCAAACATTTCTGGTATATGAAAAACATGTTTTTCAATGGCAAAAATCAATGAATATTGTAAATGCACAAACAGTAATATCTCCACATTGCACGGTGCAATTCTGAAATTTTTAGCTTTTTCCTGTTAATCCTAGCATGATAAAGAAGATTCAAAGTGAGTGAGATGCCAGCTCCTTTCATTCAGTCAGTAGCTTCAAACATTTCTGGTATATGAAAAACATGTTTTTCAATGGCAAAAATCAATGAATATTGTAAATGCACAAACAGTAATATCTCCACATTGCAAGGTGCAATTCTGAAATTTTTGCTTTTTCCTGCTAATCCTAGCATGATAAAGAAGATTCAAAGAGAGTGAGATGCCAGCTCCTTTCATTCAGTCAGTAGCTTCAAACATTTCTGGTATATGAAAAACATGTTTTTCAATGGCAAAAATCAATGAATATTGTAAATGCACAAACAGTAATATCTCCACATTGCACGGTGCAATTCTGAAATTTTTAGCTTTTTCCTGTTAATCCTAGCATGATAAAGAAGATTCAAAGAGAGTGAGATGCCAGCTCCTTTCATTCAGTCAGTAGCTTCAAACATTTCTGGTATATGAAAAACATGTTTTTCAATGGCAAAAATCAATGAATATTGTAAATGCACAAACAGTAATATCTCCACATTGCAAGGTGCAATTCTGAAATTTTTTGCTTTTTCCTGTTAATCCTAGCATGATAAAGAAGATTCAAAGAGAGTGAGATGCCAGCTCCTTTCATTCAGTCAGTAGCTTCAAACATTTCTGGTATATGAAAAACATGTTTTTCAATGGCAAAAATCAATGAATATTGTAAATGCACAAACAGTAATATCTCCACATTGCAAGGTGCAATTCTGAAATTTTTTGCTTTTTCCTGCTAATCCTAGCATGATAAAGAAGATTCAAAGAGAGTGAGATGCCAGCTCCTTTCATTCAGTCAGTAGCTTCAAACATTTCTGGTATATGAAAAACATGTTTTTCAATGGCAAAAATCAATGAATATTGTAAATGCACAAACAGTAATATCTCCACATTGCACGGTGCAATTCTGAAATTTTTAGCTTTTTCCTGTTAATCCTAGCATGATAAAGAAGATTCAAAGAGAGTGAGATGCCAGCTCCTTTCATTCAGTCAGTAGCTTCAAACATTTCTGGTATATGAAAAACATGTTTTTCAATGGCAAAAATCAATGAATATTGTAAATGCACAAACAGTAATATCTCCACATTGCAAGGTGCAATTCTGAAATTTTTGCTTTTTCCTGTTAATCCTAGCATGATAAAGAAGATTCAAAGAGAGTGAGATGCCAGCTCCTTTCATTCAGTCAGTAGCTTCAAACATTTCTGGTATATGAAAAACATGTTTTTCAATGGCAAAAATCAATGAATATTGTAAATGCACAAACAGTAATTTCTCCGCATTGCAAGGTGCAAGTCTGAAATTTTTTGCTTTTTCCTGCTCCTCTTAGCATGATAAAGAAGATTCAAAGAGAGTGAGATGCCAGCTCCTTTCATTCAGTCAGTAGCTTCAATCATTTCTGGACGTTTTTCAATGGCAAAAATCAATGAATATTGTAAATGCACAAACAGTAATTTCTCCGCATTGCAAGGTGCAATTCTGAAATTTTTTGCTTTTTCCTGCTCCTCTTAGCATGATAAAGAAGATTCAAAGAGAGTGAGATGCCAGCTCCTTTCATTCAGTCAGTAGCTTCAAACATTTCTGGTATATGAATAACATGATGTTTTTCAATGGCAAAAATCAATGAATATTGTAAATGCACAAACAGTAATTTCTCCGCATTGCAAGGTGCAAGTCTGAAATTTTTTGCTTTTTCCTGCTCCTCTTAGCATGATAAAGAAGATTCAAAGAGAGTGAGATGCCAGTTACTTTCATGCAGTCAGTAGCTTCAATCATTTCTGGACGTTTTTCAATGGTAAAAATCAATGAATATTGTAAATGCACAAACAGTAATTTCTCCACATTGCAAGGTGCAATTCTGAAATTTTTTGCTTTTTCCTGCTCCTCTTAGCATGATAAAGAAGATTCAAAGAGAGTGAGATGCCAGCTCCTTTCATTCAGTCAGTAGCTTCAAACATTTCTGGTATATGAATAACATGATGTTTTTCAATGGCAAAAATCAATGAATATTGTAAATGCACAAACAGTAATTTCTCCGCATTGCAAGGTGCAATTCTGAAATTTTTTGCTTTTTCCTGCTCCTCTTAGCATGATAAAGAAGATTCAAAGAGAGTGAGATGCCAGCTCCTTTCATTCAGTCAGTAGCTTCAAACATTTCTGGTATATGAATAACATGATGTTTTTCAATGGCAAAAATCAATGAATATTGTAAATGCACAAACAGTAATTTCTCCGCATTGCAAGGTGCAATTCTGAAATTTTTTGCTTTTTCCTGCTCCTCTTAGCATGACAAAGAAGATTCAAAAAGAGTGAGATGCCAGCTCCTTTCATTCAGTCAGTAGCTTCAATCATTTCTGGATGTTTTTCAATGGCAAAAATCAATGAATATTGTAAATGCACAAACAGTAATTTCTCCGCATTGCAAGGTGCAATTCTGAAATTTTTTGCTTTTTCCTGCTCCTCTTAGCATGATAAAGAAGATTCAAAGAGAGTGAGATGCCAGCTCCTTTCATTCAGTCAGTAGCTTCAATCATTTCTGGATGTTTTTCAATGGCAAAAATCAATGAATATTGTAAATGCACAAACAGTAATTTCTCCGCATTGCAAGGTGCAATTCTGAAATTTTTTGCTTTTTCCTGCTCCTCTTAGCATGATAAAGAAGATTCAAAGAGAGTGAGATGCCAGCTCCTTTCATTCAGTCAGTAGCTTCAAACATTTCTGGTATATGAATAACATGATGTTTTTCAATGGCAAAAATCAATGAATATTGTAAATGCACAAACAGTAATTTCTCCGCATTGCAAGGTGCAAGTCTGAAATTTTTTTGCTTTTTCCTGCTCCTCTTAGCATGATAAAGAAGATTCAAAGAGAGTGAGATGCCAGCTACTTTCATTCAGTCAGTAGCTTCAATCATTTCTGGACGTTTTTCAATGGTAAAAATCAATGAATATTGTAAATGCACAAACAGTAATTTCTCCACATTGCAAGGTGCAATTCTGAAATTTTTTGCTTTTTCCTGCTCCTCTTAGCATGATAAAGAAGATTCAAAGAGAGTGAGATGCCAGCTCCTTTCATTCAGTCAGTAGCTTCAAACATTTCTGGTATATGAATAACATGATGTTTTTCAATGGCAAAAATCAATGAATATTGTAAATGCACAAACAGTAATTTCTCCGCATTGCAAGGTGCAATTCTGAAATTTTTTGCTTTTTCCTGCTCCTCTTAGCATGATAAAGAAGATTCAAAGAGAGTGAGATGCCAGCTCCTTTCATTCAGTCAGTAGCTTCAATCATTTCTGGACGTTTTTCAATGGCAAAAATCAATGAATATTGTAAATGCACAAACAGTAATTTCTCCGCATTGCAAGGTGCAATTCTGAAATTTTTTGCTTTTTCCTGCTCCTCTTAGCATGATAAAGAAGATTCAAAGAGAGTGAGATGTCAGCTCCTTTCATTCAGTCAGTAGCTTCAAACATTTCTGGTATATGAATAACATGATGTTTTTCAATGGCAAAAATCAATGAATATTGTAAATGCACAAACAGTAATTTCTCCGCATTGCAAGGTGCAATTCTGAAATTTTTTGCTTTTTCCTGCTCCTCTTAGCATGATAAAGAAGATTCAAAGAGAGTGAGATGCCAGCTCCTTTCATTCAGTCAGTAGCTTCAATCATTTCTGGACGTTTTTCAATGGCAAAAATCAATGAATATTGTAAATGCACAAACAGTAATTTCTCCGCATTGCAAGGTGCAATTCTGAAATTTTTTGCTTTTTCCTGCTCCTCTTAGCATGATAAAGAAGATTCAAAGAGAGTGAGATGCCAGCTCCTTTCATTCAGTCAGTAGCTTCAAACATTTCTGGAATATGAATAACATGATGTTTTTCAATGGCAAAAATCAATGAATATTGTAAATGCACAAACAGTAATTTCTCCGCATTGCAAGGTGCAAGTCTGAAATTTTTTGCTTTTTCCTGCTCCTCTTAGCATGATAAAGAAGATTCAAAGAGAGTGAGATGCCAGCTACTTTCATTCAGTCAGTAGCTTCAATCATTTCTGGACGTTTTTCAATGGTAAAAATCAATGAATATTGTAAATGCACAAACAGTAATTTCTCCACATTGCAATGTGCAATTCTAAAATTTTTTGCTTTTTCCTGCTCCTCTTAGCATGATAAAGAAGATTCAAAGAGAGTGAGATGCCAGCTCCTTTCATTCAGTCAGTAGCTTCAAACATTTCTGGTATATGAATAACATGATGTTTTTCAATGGCAAAAATCAATGAATATTGTAAATGCACAAACAGTAATTTCTCCGCATTGCAAGGTGCAATTCTGAAATTTTTTGCTTTTTCCTGCTCCTCTTAGCATGATAAAGAAGATTCAAAGAGAGTGAGATGCCAACTCCTTTCATTCAGTCAGTAGCTTCAAACATTTCTGGTATATGAATAACATGATGTTTTTCAATGGCAAAAATCAATGAATATTGTAAATGCACAAACAGTAATTTCTCCGCATTGCAAGGTGCAATTCTGAAATTTTTTGCTTTTTCCTGCTCCTCTTAGCATGATAAAGAAGATTCAAAGAGAGTGAGGTGCCAGCTCCTTTCATTCAGTCAGTAGCTTCAAACATTTCTGGTATATGAATAACATGTTTTTCAATGGCAAAAATCAATGAATATTGTAAATGCACAAACAGTAATTTCTCCGCATTGCAAGGTGCAATTCTGAAATTTTTTGCTTTTTCCTGCTCCTCTTAGCATGATAAAGAAGATTCAAAGAGAGTGAGATGCCAGATCCTTTCATTCAGTCAGTAGCTTCAATCATTTCTGGACGTTTTTCAATGGCAAAAATCAATGAATATTGTAAATGCACAAACAGTAATTTCTCCGCATTGCAAGGTGCAATTCTGAAATTTTTTGCTTTTTCCTGCTCCTCTTAGCATGATAAAGAAGATTCAAAGAGAGTGAGATGCCAGCTCCTTTGATTCAGTCAGTAGCTTCAAACATTTCTGGTATATGAATAACATGATGTTTTTCAATGGCAAAAATCAATGAATATTGTAAATGCACAAACAGTAATTTCTCCGCATTGCAAGGTGCAAGTCTGAAATTTTTTGCTTTTTCCTGCTCCTCTTAGCATGATAAAGAAGATTCAAAGAGAGTGAGATGCCAGCTACTTTCATTCAGTCAGTAGCTTCAATCATTTCTGGACGTTTTTCAATGGTAAAAATCAATGAATATTGTAAATGCACAAACAGTAATTTCTCCACATTGCAAGGTGCAATTCTGAAATTTTTTGCTTTTTCCTGCTCCTCTTAGCATGATAAAGAAGATTCAAAGAGAGTGAGATGCCAGCTCCTTTCATTCAGTCAGTAGCTTCAAACATTTCTGGTATATGAATAACATGATGTTTTTCAATGGCAAAAATCAATGAATATTGTAAATGCACAAACAGTAATTTCTCCGCATTGCAAGGTGCAAGTCTGAAATTTTTTGCTTTTTCCTGCTCCTCTTAGCATGATAAAGAAGATTCAAAGAGAGTGAGATGCCAGCTACTTTCATTCAGTCAGTAGCTTCAATCATTTCTGGACGTTTTTCAATGGTAAAAATCAATGAATATTGTAAATGCACAAACAGTAATTTCTCCACATTGCAAGGTGCAATTCTGAAATTTTTTGCTTTTTCCTGCTCCTCTTAGCATGATAAAGAAGATTCAAAGAGAGTGAGATGCCAGCTCCTTTCATTCAGTCAGTAGCTTCAAACATTTCTGGTATATGAATAACATGATGTTTTTCAATGACAAAAATCAATGAATATTGTAAATGCACAAACAGTAATTTCTCCACATTGCAAGGTGCAATTCTGAAATTTTTTGCTTTTTCCTGCTCCTCTTAGCATGATAAAGAAGATTCAAAGAGAGTGAGATGCCAGCTCCTTTCATTCAGTCAGTAGCTTCAAACATTTCTGGTATATGAATAACATGATGTTTTTCGATGGCAAAAATCAATGAATATTGTAAATGCACAAACAGTAATTTCTCCGCATTGCAAGGTGCAATTCTGAAATTTTTTGCTTTTTCCTGCTCCTCTTAGCATGATAAAGAAGATTCAAAGAGAGTGAGATGCCAGCTCCTTTCATTCAGTCAGTAGCTTCAATCATTTCTGGACGTTTTTCAATGGCAAAAATCAATGAATATTGTAAATGCACAAACAGTAATTTCTCCGCATTGCAAGGTGCAATTCTGAAATTTTTTGCTTTTTCCTGCTCCTCTTAGCATGATAAAGAAGATTCAAAGAGAGTGAGATGTCAGCTCCTTTCATTCAGTCAGTAGCTTCAAACATTTCTGGTATATGAATAACATGATGTTTTTCAATGGCAAAAATCAATGAATATTGTAAATGCACAAACAGTAATTTCTCCGCATTGCAAGGTGCAATTCTGAAATTTTTTGCTTTTTCCTGCTCCTCTTAGCATGATAAAGAAGATTCAAAGAGAGTGAGATGCCAGCTCCTTTCATTCAGTCAGTAGCTTCAATCATTTCTGGACGTTTTTCAATGGCAAAAATCAATGAATATTGTAAATGCACAAACAGTAATTTCTCCGCATTGCAAGGTGCAATTCTGAAATTTTTTGCTTTTTCCTGCTCCTCTTAGCATGATAAAGAAGATTCAAAGAGAGTGAGATGCCAGCTCCTTTCATTCAGTCAGTAGCTTCAAACATTTCTGGTATATGAATAACATGTTTTTCAATGGCAAAAATCAATGAATATTGTAAATGCACAAACAGTAATTTCTCCGCATTGCAAGGTGCAATTCTGAAATTTTTTGATTTTTCCTGCTCCTCTTTGCATGATAAAGAAGATTCAAAGAGAGTGAGATGCCAGCTCCTTTCATTCAGTCAGTAGCTTCAATCATTTCTGGACGTTTTTCAATGGCAAAAATCAATGAATATTGTAAATGCACAAACAGTAATTTCTCCGCATTGCAAGGTGCAATTCTGAAATTTTTTGCTTTTTCCTGCTCCTCTTAGCATGATAAAGAAGATTCAAAGAGAGTGAGATGCCAGCTCCTTTCATTCAGTCAGTAGCTTCAAACATTTCTGGTATATGAATAACATGATGTTTTTCAATGGCAAAAATCAATGAATATTGTAAATGCACAAACAGTAATTTCTCCGCATTGCAAGGTGCAATTCTGAAATTTTTTGCTTTTTCCTGCTCCTCTTAGCATGATAAAGAAGATTCAAAGAGAGTGAGATGCCAGCTCCTTTCATTCAGTCAGTAGCTTCAAACATTTCTGGTATATGAATAACATGATGTTTTTCAATGGCAAAAATCAATGAATATTGTAAATGCACAAACAGTAATTTCTCCGCATTGCAAGGTGCAAGTCTGAAATTTTTTGCTTTTTCCTGCTCCTCTTAGCATGATAAAGAAGATTCAAAGAGAGTGAGATGCCAGCTACTTTCATTCAGTCAGTAGCTTCAATCATTTCTGGACGTTTTTCAATGGTAAAAATCAATGAATATTGTAAATGCACAAACAGTAATTTCTCCACATTGCAAGGTGCAATTCTGAAATTTTTTGCTTTTTCCTGCTCCTCTTAGCATGATAAAGAAGATTCAAAGAGAGTGAGATGCCAGCTCCTTTCATTCAGTCAGTAGCTTCAAACATTTCTGGTATATGAATAACATGATGTTTTTCAATGGCAAAAATCAATGAATATTGTAAATGCACAAACAGTAATTTCTCCGCATTGCAAGGTGCAATTCTGAAATTTTTTGCTTTTTCCTGCTCCTCTTAGCATGATAAAGAAGATTCAAAGAGAGTGAGATGCCAGCTCCTTTCATTCAGTCAGTAGCTTCAATCATTTCTGGATGTTTTTCAATGGCAAAAATCAATGAATATTGTAAATGCACAAACTGTAATTTCTCCGCATTGCAAGGTGCAATTCTGAAATTTTTTGCTTTTTCCTGCTCCTCTTAGCATGATAAAGAAGATTCAAAGAGAGTGAGATGCCAGCTCCTTTCATTCAGTCAGTAGCTTCAATCATTTCTGGACGTTTTTCAGTGGCAAAAATCAGTGAATATTGTAAATGCACAAACAGTAATTTCTCCGCATTGCAAGGTGCAATTCTGAAATTTTTTGCTTTTTCCTGCTCCTCTTAGCATGATAAAGAAGATTCAAAGAGAGTGAGATGCCAGCTCCTTTCATTCAGTCAGTACCTTCAATCATTTCTGGACGTTTTTCAATGGCAAAAATCAATGAATATTGTAAATGCACAAACAGTAATTTCTCCGCATTGCAAGGTGCAAGTCTGAAATTTTTTGCTTTTTCCTGCTCCTCTTAGCATGATAAAGAAGATTCAAAGAGAGTGAGATGCCAGCTACTTTCATTCAGTCAGTAGCTTCAATCATTTCTGGACGTTTTTCAATGGTAAAAATCAATGAATATTGTAAATGCACAAACAGTAATTTCTCCACATTGCAAGGTGCAATTCTGAAATTTTTTGCTTTTTCCTGCTAATCCTAGCATGATAAAGAAGATTCAAAGAGAGTGAGATGCCAGCTCCTTTCATTCAGTCAGTAGCTTCAAACATTTCTGGTATATGAAAAACATGTTTTTCAATGGCAAAAATCAATGAATATTGTAAATGCACAAACAGTAATATCTCCACATTGCACGGTGCAATTCTGAAATTTTTAGCTTTTTCCTGTTAATCCTAGCATGATAAAGAAGATTCAAAGAGAGTGAGATGCCAGCTCCTTTCATTCAGTCAGTAGCTTCAAACATTTCTGGTATATGAAAAACATGTTTTTCAATGGCAAAAATCAATGAATATTGTAAATGCACAAACAGTAATATCTCCACATTGCAAGGTGCAATTCTGAAATTTTTTGCTTTTTCCTGCTAATCCTAGCATGATAAAGAAGATTCAAAGAGAGTGAGATGCCAGCTCCTTTCATTCAGTCAGTAGCTTCAAACATTTCTGGTATATGAAAAACATGTTTTTCAATGGCAAAAATCAATGAATATTGTAAATGCACAAACAGTAATATCTCCACATTGCACGGTGCAATTCTGAAATTTTTAGCTTTTTCCTGTTAATCCTAGCATGATAAAGAAGATTCAAAGAGAGTGAGATGCCAGCTCCTTTCATTCAGTCAGTAGCTTCAAACATTTCTGGTATATGAAAAACATGTTTTTCAATGGCAAAAATCAATGAATATTGTAAATGCACAAACAGTAATATCTCCACATTGCAAGGTGCAATTCTGAAATTCTTTGCTTTTTCCTGTTAATCCTAGCATGATAAAGAAGATTCAAAGAGAGTGAGATGCCAGCTCCTTTCATTCAGTCAGTAGCTTCAAACATTTCTGGTATATGAAAAACATGTTTTTCAATGGCAAAAATCAATGAATATTGTAAATGCACAAACAGTAATATCTCCACATTGCAAGGTGCAATTCTGAAATTTTTTGCTTTTTCCTGCTAATCCTAGCATGATAAAGAAGATTCAAAGAGAGTGAGATGCCAGCTCCTTTCATTCAGTCAGTAGCTTCAAACATTTCTGGTATATGAAAAACATGTTTTTCAATGGCAAAAATCAATGAATATTGTAAATGCACAAACAGTAATATCTCCACATTGCACGGTGCAATTCTGAAATTTTTAGCTTTTTCCTGTTAATCCTAGCATGATAAAGAAGATTCAAAGAGAGTGAGATGCCAGCTCCTTTCATTCAGTCAGTAGCTTCAAACATTTCTGGTATATGAAAAACATGTTTTTCAATGGCAAAAATCAATGAATATTGTAAATGCACAAACAGTAATATCTCCACATTGCAAGGTGCAATTCTGAAATTTTTTGCTTTTTCCTGCTAATCCTAGCATGATAAAGAAGATTCAAAGAGAGTGAGATGCCAGCTCCTTTCATTCAGTCAGTAGCTTCAAACATTTCTGGTATATGAAAAACATGTTTTTCAATGGCAAAAATCAATGAATATTGTAAATGCACAAACAGTAATATCTCCACATTGCACGGTGCAATTCTGAAATTTTTAGCTTTTTCCTGTTAATCCTAGCATGATAAAGAAGATTCAAAGAGAGTGAGATGCCAGCTCCTTTCATTCAGTCAGTAGCTTCAAACATTTCTGGTATATGAAAAACATGTTTTTCAATGGCAAAAATCAATGAATATTGTAAATGCACAAACAGTAATATCTCCACATTGCAAGGTGCAATTCTGAAATTTTTTGCTTTTTCCTGTTAATCCTAGCATGATAAAGAAGATTCAAAGAGAGTGAGATGCCAGCTCCTTTCATTCAGTCAGTAGCTTCAAACATTTCTGGTATATGAAAAACATGTTTTTCAATGGCAAAAATCAATGAATATTGTAAATGCACAAACAGTAATATCTCCACATTGCAAGGTGCAATTCTGAAATTTTTTGCTTTTTCCTGCTAATCCTAGCATGATAAAGAAGATTCAAAGAGAGTGAGATGCCAGCTCCTTTCATTCAGTCAGTAGCTTCAAACATTTCTGGTATATGAAAAACATGTTTTTCAATGGCAAAAATCAATGAATATTGTAAATGCACAAACAGTAATATCTCCACATTGCACGGTGCAATTCTGAAATTTTTAGCTTTTTCCTGTTAATCCTAGCATGATAAAGAAGATTCAAAGAGAGTGAGATGCCAGCTCCTTTCATTCAGTCAGTAGCTTCAAACATTTCTGGTATATGAAAAACATGTTTTTCAATGGCAAAAATCAATGAATATTGTAAATGCACAAACAGTAATATCTCCACATTGCACGGTGCAATTCTGAAATTTTTAGCTTTTTCCTGTTAATCCGAGCATGATAAAGAAGATTCAAAGTGAGTGAGATGCCAGCTCCTTTCATTCAGTCAGTAGCTTCAAACATTTCTGGTATATGAAAAACATGTTTTTCAATGGCAAAAATCAATGAATATTGTAAATGCACAAACAGTAATATCTCCACATTGCAAGGTGCAATTCTGAAATTTTTTGCTTTTTCCTGCTAATCCTAGCATGATAAAGAAGATTCAAAGAGAGTGAGATGCCAGCTCCTTTCATTCAGTCAGTAGCTTCAAACATTTCTGGTATATGAAAAACATGTTTTTCAATGGCAAAAATCAATGAATATTGTAAATGCACAAACAGTAATATCTCCACATTGCACGGTGCAATTCTGAAATTTTTAGCTTTTTCCTGTTAATCCTAGCATGATAAAGAAGATTCAAAGAGAGTGAGATGCCAGCTCCTTTCATTCAGTCAGTAGCTTCAAACATTTCTGGTATATGAAAAACATGTTTTTCAATGGCAAAAATCAATGAATATTGTAAATGCACAAACAGTAATATCTCCACATTGCAAGGTGCAATTCTGAAATTTTTTGCTTTTTCCTGTTAATCCTAGCATGATAAAGAAGATTCAAAGAGAGTGAGATGCCAGCTCCTTTCATTCAGTCAGTAGCTTCAAACATTTCTGGTATATGAAAAACATGTTTTTCAATGGCAAAAATCAATGAATATTGTAAATGCACAAACAGTAATATCTCCACATTGCAAGGTGCAATTCTGAAATTTTTTGCTTTTTCCTGCTAATCCTAGCATGATAAAGAAGATTCAAAGAGAGTGAGATGCCAGCTCCTTTCATTCAGTCAGTAGCTTCAAACATTTCTGGTATATGAAAAACATGTTTTTCAATGGCAAAAATCAATGAATATTGTAAATGCACAAACAGTAATATCTCCACATTGCACGGTGCAATTCTGAAATTTTTAGCTTTTTCCTGTTAATCCTAGCATGATAAAGAAGATTCAAAGAGAGTGAGATGCCAGCTCCTTTCATTCAGTCAGTAGCTTCAAACATTTCTGGTATATGAAAAACATGTTTTTCAATGGCAAAAATCAATGAATATTGTAAATGCACAAACAGTAATATCTCCACATTGCAAGGTGCAATTCTGAAATTTTTTGCTTTTTCCTGTTAATCCTAGCATGATAAAGAAGATTCAAAGAGAGTGAGATGCCAGCTCCTTTCATTCAGTCAGTAGCTTCAAACATTTCTGGTATATGAAAAACATGTTTTTCAATGGCAAAAATCAATGAATATTGTAAATGCACAAACAGTAATTTCTCCGCATTGCAAGGTGCAAGTCTGAAATTTTTTGCTTTTTCCTGCTCCTCTTAGCATGATAAAGAAGATTCAAAGAGAGTGAGATGCCAGCTCCTTTCATTCAGTCAGTAGCTTCAATCATTTCTGGACGTTTTTCAATGGCAAAAATCAATGAATATTGTAAATGCACAAACAGTAATTTCTCCGCATTGCAAGGTGCAATTCTGAAATTTTTTGCTTTTTCCTGCTCCTCTTAGCATGATAAAGAAGATTCAAAGAGAGTGAGATGCCAGCTCCTTTCATTCAGTCAGTAGCTTCAAACATTTCTGGTATATGAATAACATGATGTTTTTCAATGGCAAAAATCAATGAATATTGTAAATGCACAAACAGTAATTTCTCCGCATTGCAAGGTGCAAGTCTGAAATTTTTTGCTTTTTCCTGCTCCTCTTAGCATGATAAAGAAGATTCAAAGAGAGTGAGATGCCAGTTACTTTCATGCAGTCAGTAGCTTCAATCATTTCTGGACGTTTTTCAATGGTAAAAATCAATGAATATTGTAAATGCACAAACAGTAATTTCTCCACATTGCAAGGTGCAATTCTGAAATTTTTTGCTTTTTCCTGCTCCTCTTAGCATGATAAAGAAGATTCAAAGAGAGTGAGATGCCAGCTCCTTTCATTCAGTCAGTAGCTTCAAACATTTCTGGTATATGAATAACATGATGTTTTTCAATGGCAAAAATCAATGAATATTGTAAATGCACAAACAGTAATTTCTCCGCATTGCAAGGTGCAATTCTGAAATTTTTTGCTTTTTCCTGCTCCTCTTAGCATGATAAAGAAGATTCAAAGAGAGTGAGATGCCAGCTCCTTTCATTCAGTCAGTAGCTTCAAACATTTCTGGTATATGAATAACATGATGTTTTTCAATGGCAAAAATCAATGAATATTGTAAATGCACAAACAGTAATTTCTCCGCATTGCAAGGTGCAATTCTGAAATTTTTTGCTTTTTCCTGCTCCTCTTAGCATGATAAAGAAGATTCAAAAAGAGTGAGATGCCAGCTCCTTTCATTCAGTCAGTAGCTTCAATCATTTCTGGATGTTTTTCAATGGCAAAAATCAATGAATATTGTAAATGCACAAACAGTAATTTCTCCGCATTGCAAGGTGCAATTCTGAAATTTTTTGCTTTTTCCTGCTCCTCTTAGCATGATAAAGAAGATTCAAAGAGAGTGAGATGCCAGCTCCTTTCATTCAGTCAGTAGCTTCAATCATTTCTGGATGTTTTTCAATGGCAAAAATCAATGAATATTGTAAATGCACAAACAGTAATTTCTCCGCATTGCAAGGTGCAATTCTGAAATTTTTTGCTTTTTCCTGCTCCTCTTAGCATGATAAAGAAGATTCAAAGAGAGTGAGATGCCAGCTCCTTTCATTCAGTCAGTAGCTTCAAACATTTCTGGTATATGAATAACATGATGTTTTTCAATGGCAAAAATCAATGAATATTGTAAATGCACAAACAGTAATTTCTCCGCATTGCAAGGTGCAAGTCTGAAATTTTTTTGCTTTTTCCTGCTCCTCTTAGCATGATAAAGATTCAAAGAGAGTGAGATGCCAGCTACTTTCATTCAGTCAGTAGCTTCAATCATTTCTGGACGTTTTTCAATGGTAAAAATCAATGAATATTGTAAATGCACAAACAGTAATTTCTCCACATTGCAAGGTGCAATTCTGAAATTTTTTGCTTTTTCCTGCTCCTCTTAGCATGATAAAGAAGATTCAAAGAGAGTGAGATGCCAGCTCCTTTCATTCAGTCAGTAGCTTCAAACATTTCTGGTATATGAATAACATGATGTTTTTCAATGGCAAAAATCAATGAATATTGTAAATGCACAAACAGTAATTTCTCCGCATTGCAAGGTGCAATTCTGAAATTTTTTGCTTTTTCCTGCTCCTCTTAGCATGATAAAGAAGATTCAAAGAGAGTGAGATGCCAGCTCCTTTCATTCAGTCAGTAGCTTCAATCATTTCTGGACGTTTTTCAATGGCAAAAATCAATGAATATTGTAAATGCACAAACAGTAATTTCTCCGCATTGCAAGGTGCAATTCTGAAATTTTTTGCTTTTTCCTGCTCCTCTTAGCATGATAAAGAAGATTCAAAGAGAGTGAGATGTCAGCTCCTTTCATTCAGTCAGTAGCTTCAAACATTTCTGGTATATGAATAACATGATGTTTTTCAATGGCAAAAATCAATGAATATTGTAAATGCACAAACAGTAATTTCTCCGCATTGCAAGGTGCAATTCTGAAATTTTTTGCTTTTTCCTGCTCCTCTTAGCATGATAAAGAAGATTCAAAGAGAGTGAGATGCCAGCTCCTTTCATTCAGTCAGTAGCTTCAATCATTTCTGGACGTTTTTCAATGGCAAAAATCAATGAATATTGTAAATGCACAAACAGTAATTTCTCCGCATTGCAAGGTGCAATTCTGAAATTTTTTGCTTTTTCCTGCTCCTCTTAGCATGATAAAGAAGATTCAAAGAGAGTGAGATGCCAGCTCCTTTCATTCAGTCAGTAGCTTCAAACATTTCTGGAATATGAATAACATGATGTTTTTCAATGGCAAAAATCAATGATTATTGTAAATGCACAAACAGTAATTTCTCCGCATTGCAAGGTGCAAGTCTGAAATTTTTTGCTTTTTCCTGCTCCTCTTAGCATGATAAAGAAGATTCAAAGAGAGTGAGATGCCAGCTACTTTCATTCAGTCAGTAGCTTCAATCATTTCTGGACGTTTTTCAATGGTAAAAATCAATGAATATTGTAAATGCACAAACAGTAATTTCTCCACATTGCAATGTGCAATTCTAAAATTTTTTGCTTTTTCCTGCTCCTCTTAGCATGATAAAGAAGATTCAAAGAGAGTGAGATGCCAGCTCCTTTCATTCAGTCAGTAGCTTCAAACATTTCTGGTATATGAATAACATGATGTTTTTCAATGGCAAAAATCAATGAATATTGTAAATGCACAAACAGTAATTTCTCCGCATTGCAAGGTGCAATTCTGAAATTTTTTGCTTTTTCCTGCTCCTCTTAGCATGATAAAGAAGATTCAAAGAGAGTGAGATGCCAACTCCTTTCATTCAGTCAGTAGCTTCAAACATTTCTGGTATATGAATAACATGATGTTTTTCAATGGCAAAAATCAATGAATATTGTAAATGCACAAACAGTAATTTCTCCGCATTGCAAGGTGCAATTCTGAAATTTTTTGCTTTTTCCTGCTCCTCTTAGCATGATAAAGAAGATTCAAAGAGAGTGAGGTGCCAGCTCCTTTCATTCAGTCAGTAGCTTCAAACATTTCTGGTATATGAATAACATGTTTTTCAATGGCAAAAATCAATGAATATTGTAAATGCACAAACAGTAATTTCTCCGCATTGCAAGGTGCAATTCTGAAATTTTTTGCTTTTTCCTGCTCCTCTTAGCATGATAAAGAAGATTCAAAGAGAGTGAGATGCCAGCTCCTTTCATTCAATCAGTAGCTTCAATCATTTCTGGACGTTTTTCAATGGCAAAAATCAATGAATATTGTAAATGCACAAACAGTAATTTCTCCGCATTGCAAGGTGCAATTCTGAAATTTTTTGCTTTTTCCTGCTCCTCTTAGCATGATAAAGAAGATTCAAAGAGAGTGAGATGCCAGATCCTTTCATTCAGTCAGTAGCTTCAATCATTTCTGGACGTTTTTCAATGGCAAAAATCAATGAATATTGTAAATGCACAAACAGTAATTTCTCCGCATTGCAAGGTGCAATTCTGAAATTTTTTGCTTTTTCCTGCTCCTCTTAGCATGATAAAGAAGATTCAAAGAGAGTGAGATGCCAGCTCCTTTGATTCAGTCAGTAGCTTCAAACATTTCTGGTATATGAATAACATGATGTTTTTCAATGGCAAAAATCAATGAATATTGTAAATGCACAAACAGTAATTTCTCCGCATTGCAAGGTGCAAGTCTGAAATTTTTTGCTTTTTCCTGCTCCTCTTAGCATGATAAAGAAGATTCAAAGAGAGTGAGATGCCAGCTACTTTCATTCAGTCAGTAGCTTCAATCATTTCTGGACGTTTTTCAATGGTAAAAATCAATGAATATTGTAAATGCACAAACAGTAATTTCTCCACATTGCAAGGTGCAATTCTGAAATTTTTTGCTTTTTCCTGCTCCTCTTAGCATGATAAAGAAGATTCAAAGAGAGTGAGATGCCAGCTCCTTTCATTCAGTCAGTAGCTTCAAACATTTCTGGTATATGAATAACATGATGTTTTTCAATGGCAAAAATCAATGAATATTGTAAATGCACAAACAGTAATTTCTCCGCATTGCAAGGTGCAAGTCTGAAATTTTTTGCTTTTTCCTGCTCCTCTTAGCATGATAAAGAAGATTCAAAGAGAGTGAGATGCCAGCTACTTTCATTCAGTCAGTAGCTTCAATCATTTCTGGACGTTTTTCAATGGTAAAAATCAATGAATATTGTAAATGCACAAACAGTAATTTCTCCACATTGCAAGGTGCAATTCTGAAATTTTTTGCTTTTTCCTGCTCCTCTTAGCATGATAAAGAAGATTCAAAGAGAGTGAGATGCCAGCTCCTTTCATTCAGTCAGTAGCTTCAAACATTTCTGGTATATGAATAACATGATGTTTTTCAATGGCAAAAATCAATGAATATTGTAAATGCACAAACAGTAATTTCTCCACATTGCAAGGTGCAATTCTGAAATTTTTTGCTTTTTCCTGCTCCTCTTAGCATGATAAAGAAGATTCAAAGAGAGTGAGATGCCAGCTCCTTTCATTCAGTCAGTAGCTTCAAACATTTCTGGTATATGAATAACATGATGTTTTTCAATGGCAAAAATCAATGAATATTGTAAATGCACAAACAGTAATTTCTCCGCATTGCAAGGTGCAATTCTGAAATTTTTTGCTTTTTCCTGCTCCTCTTAGCATGATAAAGAAGATTCAAAGAGAGTGAGATGCCAGCTCCTTTCATTCAGTCAGTAGCTTCAATCATTTCTGGACGTTTTTCAATGGCAAAAATCAATGAATATTGTAAATGCACAAACAGTAATTTCTCCGCATTGCAAGGTGCAATTCTGAAATTTTTTGCTTTTTCCTGCTCCTCTTAGCATGATAAAGAAGATTCAAAGAGAGTGAGATGTCAGCTCCTTTCATTCAGTCAGTAGCTTCAAACATTTCTGGTATATGAATAACATGATGTTTTTCAATGGCAAAAATCAATGAATATTGTAAATGCACAAACAGTAATTTCTCCGCATTGCAAGGTGCAATTCTGAAATTTTTTGCTTTTTCCTGCTCCTCTTAGCATGATAAAGAAGATTCAAAGAGAGTGAGATGCCAGCTCCTTTCATTCAGTCAGTAGCTTCAATCATTTCTGGACGTTTTTCAATGGCAAAAATCAATGAATATTGTAAATGCACAAACAGTAATTTCTCCGCATTGCAAGGTGCAATTCTGAAATTTTTTGCTTTTTCCTGCTCCTCTTAGCATGATAAAGAAGATTCAAAGAGAGTGAGATGCCAGCTCCTTTCATTCAGTCAGTAGCTTCAAACATTTCTGGTATATGAATAACATGATGTTTTTCAATGGCAAAAATCAATGAATATTGTAAATGCACAAACAGTAATTTCTCCGCATTGCAAGGTGCAAGTCTGAAATTTTTTGCTTTTTCCTGCTCCTCTTAGCATGATAAAGAAGATTCAAAGAGAGTGAGATGCCAGCTCCTTTCATTCAGTCAGTAGCTTCAATCATTTCTGGATGTTTTTCAATGGCAAAAATCAATGAATATTGTAAATGCACAAACTGTAATTTCTCCGTATTGCAAGGTGCAATTCTGAAATTTTTTGCTTTTTCCTGCTCCTCTTAGCACGATAAAGAAGATTCAAAGAGAGTGAGATGCCAGCTCCTTTCATTCAGTCAGTAGCTTCAATCATTTCTGGACGTTTTTCAATGGCAAAAATCAATGAATATTGTAAATGCACAAACAGTAATTTCTCCGCATTGCAAGGTGCAATTCTGAAATTTTTTGCTTTTTCCTGCTCCTCTTAGCATGATAAAGAAGATTCAAAGAGAGTGAGATGACAGCTCCTTTCATTTAGTCAGTACCTTCAATCATTTCTGGACGTTTTTCAATGGCAAAAATCAATGAATATTGTAAATGCACAAACAGTAATTTCTCCGCATTGCAAGGTGCAATTCTGAAATTTTTTGCTTTTTCCCGCTCCTCTTAGCATGATAAAGAAGATTGAAAGAGAGTGAGGTGCCAGCTCCTTTCATTCAGTCAGTAGCTTCAAACATTTCTGGTATATGAATAACATGTTTTTCAATGGCAAAAATCAATGAATATTGTAAATGCACAAACAGTAATTTCTCCGCATTGCAAGGTGCAATTCTGAAATTTTTTGATTTTTCCTGCTCCTCTTTGCATGATAAAGAAGATTCAAAGAGAGTGAGATGCCAGCTCCTTTCATTCAGTCAGTAGCTTCAATCATTTCTGGACGTTTTTCAATGGCAAAAATCAATGAATATTGTAAATGCACAAACAGTAATTTCTCCGCATTGCAAGGTGCAATTCTGAAATTTTTTGCTTTTTCCTGCTCCTCTTAGCATGATAAAGAAGATTCAAAGAGAGTGAGATGCCAGCTCCTTTCATTCAGTCAGTAGCTTCAAACATTTCTGGTATATGAATAACATGATGTTTTTCAATGGCAAAAATCAATGAATATTGTAAATGCACAAACAGTAATTTCTCCGCATTGCAAGGTGCAATTCTGAAATTTTTTGCTTTTTCCTGCTCCTCTTAGCATGATAAAGAAGATTCAAAGAGAGTGAGATGCCAGCTCCTTTCATTCAGTCAGTAGCTTCAAACATTTCTGGTATATGAATAACATGATGTTTTTCAATGGCAAAAATCAATGAATATTGTAAATGCACAAACAGTAATTTCTCCGCATTGCAAGGTGCAAGTCTGAAATTTTTTGCTTTTTCCTGCTCCTCTTAGCATGATAAAGAAGATTCAAAGAGAGTGAGATGCCAGCTACTTTCATTCAGTCAGTAGCTTCAATCATTTCTGGACGTTTTTCAATGGTAAAAATCAATGAATATTGTAAATGCACAAACAGTAATTTCTCCACATTGCAAGGTGCAATTCTGAAATTTTTTGCTTTTTCCTGCTCCTCTTAGCATGATAAAAAAGATTCAAAGAGAGTGAGATGCCAGCTCCTTTCATTCAGTCAGTAGCTTCAAACATTTCTGGTATATGAATAACATGATGTTTTTCAATGGCAAAAATCAATGAATATTGTAAATGCACAAACAGTAATTTCTCCGCATTGCAAGGTGCAATTCTGAAATTTTTTGCTTTTTCCTGCTCCTCTTAGCATGATAAAGAAGATTCAAAGAGAGTGAGATGCCAGCTCCTTTCATTCAGTCAGTAGCTTCAATCATTTCTGGATGTTTTTCAATGGCAAAAATCAATGAATATTGTAAATGCACAAACTGTAATTTCTCCGCATTGCAAGGTGCAATTCTGAAATTTTTTGCTTTTTCCTGCTCCTCTTAGCATGATAAAGAAGATTCAAAGAGAGTGAGATGCCAGCTCCTTTCATTCAGTCAGTAGCTTCAATCATTTCTGGACGTTTTTCAGTGGCAAAAATCAATGAATATTGTAAATGCACAAACAGTAATTTCTCCGCATTGCAAGGTGCAATTCTGAAATTTTTTGCTTTTTCCTGCTCCTCTTAGCATGATAAAGAAGATTCAAAGAGAGTGAGATGCCAGCTCCTTTCATTCAGTCAGTACCTTCAATCATTTCTGGACGTTTTTCAATGGCAAAAATCAATGAATATTGTAAATGCACAAACAGTAATTTCTCCGCATTGCAAGGTGCAAGTCTGAAATTTTTTGCTTTTTCCTGCTCCTCTTAGCATGATAAAGAAGATTCAAAGAGAGTGAGATGCCAGCTACTTTCATTCAGTCAGTAGCTTCAATCATTTCTGGACGTTTTTCAATGGTAAAAATCAATGAATATTGTAAATGCACAAACAGTAATTTCTCCACATTGCAAGGTGCAATTCTGAAATTTTTTGCTTTTTCCTGCTCCTCTTAGCATGATAACGAAGATTCAAAGAGAGTGAGATGCCAGCTCCTTTCATTCAGTCAGTAGCTTCAAACATTTCTGGTATATGAATAACATGATGTTTTTCAATGGCAAAAATCAATGAATATTGTAAATGCACAAACAGTAATTTCTCCGCATTGCAAGGTGCAATTCTGAAATTTTTTGCTTTTTCCTGCTCCTCTTAGCATGATAAAGAAGATTCAAAGAGAGTGAGATGCCAGCTCCTTTCATTCAGTCAGTAGCTTCAATCATTTCTGGATGTTTTTCAATGGCAAAAATCAATGAATATTGTAAATGCACAAACTGTAATTTCTCCGCATTGCAAGGTGCAATTCTGAAATTTTTTGCTTTTTCCTGCTCCTCTTAGCATGATAAAGAAGATTCAAAGAGAGTGAGATGCCAGCTCCTTTCATTCAGTCAGTAGCTTCAATCATTTCTGGACGTTTTTCAATGGCAAAAATCAATGAATATTGTAAATGCACAAACAGTAATTTCTCCGCATTGCAAGGTGCAATTCTGAAATTTTTTGCTTTTTCCTGCTCCTCTTAGCATGATAAAGAAGATTCAAAGAGAGTGAGATGCCAGCTCCTTTCATTCAGTCAGTAGCTTCAATCATTTCTGGACGTTTTTCAATGGCAAAAATCAATGAATATTGTAAATGCACAAACAGTAATTTCTCCGCATTGCAAGGTGCAATTCTGAAATTTTTTGCTTTTTCCCGCTCCTCTTAGCATGATAAAGAAGATTCAAAGAGAGTGAGGTGCCAGCTCCTTTCATTCAGTCAGTAGCTTCAAACATTTCTGGTATATGAATAACATGTTTTTCAATGGCAAAAATCAATGAATATTGTAAATGCACAAACAGTAATTTCTCCGCATTGCAAGGTGCAATTCTGAAATTTTTTGATTTTTCCTGCTCCTCTTAGCATGATAAAGAAGATTCAAAGAGAGTGAGATGCCAGCTCCTTTCATTCAGTCAGTAGCTTCAATCATTTCTGGACGTTTTTCAATGGCAAAAATCAATGAATATTGTAAAAGCACAAACAGTAATTTCTCCGCATTGCAAGGTGCAATTCTGAAATTTTTTGCTTTTTCCTGCTCCTCTTAGCATGATAAAGAAGATTCAAAGAGAGTGAGATGCCAGCTCCTTTCATTCAGTCAGTAGCTTCAAACATTTCTGGTATATGAATAACATGATGTTTTTCAATGGCAAAAATCAATGAATATTGTAAATGCACAAACAGTAATTTCTCCGCATTGCAAGGTGCAATTCTGAAATTTTTTGCTTTTTCCTGCTCCTCTTAGCATGATAAAGAAGATTCAAAGAGAGTGAGATGCCAGCTCCTTTCATTCAGTCAGTAGCTTCAAACATTTCTGGTATATGAAAAACATGTTTTTCAATGGCAAAAATCAATGAATATTGTAAATGCACAAACAGTAATATCTCCACATTGCAAGGTGCAATTCTGAAATTCTTTGCTTTTTCCTGCTAATCCTAGCTTGATAAAGAAGATTCAAAGAGAGTGAGATGCCAGCTCCTTTCATTCAGTCAGTAGCTTCAAACATTTCTGGTATATGAAAAACATGTTTTTCAATGGCAAAAATCAATGAATATTGTAAATGCACAAACAGTAATTTCTCCGCATTGCAAGGTGCAATTCTGAAATTTTTTGCTTTTTCCTGCTCCTCTTAGCATGATAAAGAAGATTCAAAGAGAGTGAGATGCCAGCTCCTTTCATTCAGTCAGTAGCTTCAAACATTTCTGGTATATGAAAAACATGTTTTTCAATGGCAAAAATCAATGAATATTGTAAATGCACAAACAGTAATATCTCCACATTGCAAGGTGCAATTCTGAAATTCTTTGCTTTTTCCTGCTAATCCTAGCTTGATAAAGAAGATTCAAAGAGAGTGAGATGCCAGCTCCTTTCATTCAGTCAGTAGCTTCAAACATTTCTGGTATATGAAAAACATGTTTTTCAATGGCAAAAATCAATGAATATTGTAAATGCACAAACAGTAATATCTCCACATTGCAAGGTGCAATTCTGAAATTTTTAGCTTTTTCCTGTTAATCCTAGCATGATAAAGAAGATTCAAAGAGAGTGAGATGCCAGCTCCTTTCATTCAGTCAGTAGCTTCAAACATTTCTGGACGTTTTTCAATGGCAAAAATCAATGAATATTGTAAATGCACAAACAGTAATATCTCCACATTGCAAGGTGCAATTCTGAAATTTTTTGCTTTTTCCTGTTAATCCTAGCATGATAAAGAAGATTCAAAGAGAGTGAGATGCCAGCTCCTTTCATTCAGTCAGTAGCTTCAAACATTTCTGGTATATGAAAAACATGTTTTTCAATGGCAAAAATCAATGAATATTGTAAATGCACAAACAGTAATATCTCCACATTGCAAGGTGCAATTCTGAAATTTTTTGCTTTTTCCTGCTAATCCTAGCATGATAAAGAAGATTCAAAGAGAGTGAGATGCCAGCTCCTTTCATTCAGTCAGTAGCTTCAAACATTTCTGGTATATGAAAAACATGTTTTTCAATGGCAAAAATCAATGAATATTGTAAATGCACAAACAGTAATATCTCCACATTGCAAGGTGCAATTCTGAAATTTTTTGCTTTTTCCTGCTAATCCTAGCATGATAAAGAAGATTCAAAGAGAGTGAGATGCCAGCTCCTTTCATTCAGTCAGTAGCTTCAAACATTTCTGGACGTTTTTCAATGGCAAAAATCAATGAATATTGTAAATGCACAAACAGTAATATCTCCACATTGCAAGGTGCAATTCTGAAATTTTTTGCTTTTTCCTGTTAATCCTAGCATGATAAAGAAGATTCAAAGAGAGTGAGATGCCAGCTCCTTTCATTCAGTCAGTAGCTTCAAACATTTCTGGACGTTTTTCAATGGCAAAAATCAATGAATATTGTAAATGCACAAACAGTAATATCTCCACATTGCAAGGTGCAATTCTGAAATTTTTTGCTTTTTCCTGTTAATCCTAGCATGATAAAGAAGATTCAAAGAGAGTGAGATGCCAGCTCCTTTCATTCAGTCAGTAGCTTCAAACATTTCTGGTATATGAAAAACATGTTTTTCAATGGCAAAAATCAATGAATATTGTAAATGCACAAACAGTAATATCTCCACATTGCAAGGTGCAATTCTGAAATTTTTTGCTTTTTCCTGTTAATCCTAGCATGATAAAGAAGATTCAAAGAGAGTGAGATGCCAGCTCCTTTCATTCAGTCAGTAGCTTCAAACATTTCTGGTATATGAAAAACATGTTTTTCAATGGCAAAAATCAATGAATATTTTAAATGCACAAACAGTAATATCTCCACATTGCAAGGTGCAATTCTGAAATTTTTTGCTTTTTCCTGCTAATCCTAGCATGATAAAGAAGATTCAAAGAGAGTGAGATGCCAGCTCCTTTCATTCAGTCAGTAGCTTCAAACATTTCTGGACGTTTTTCAATGGCAAAAATCAATGAATATTGTAAATGCACAAACAGTAATATCTCCACATTGCAAGGTGCAATTCTGAAATTTTTTGCTTTTTCCTGTTAATCCTAGCATGATAAAGAAGATTCAAAGAGAGTGAGATGCCAGCTCCTTTCATTCAGTCAGTAGCTTCAAACATTTCTGGTATATGAAAAACATGTTTTTCAATGGCAAAAATCAATGAATATTGTAAATGCACAAACAGTAATATCTCCACATTGCAAGGTGCAATTCTGAAATTTTTTGCTTTTTCCTGTTAATCCTAGCATGATAAAGAAGATTCAAAGAGAGTGACATGCCAGCTCCTTTCATTCAGTCAGTAGCTTCAAACATTTCTGGTATATGAAAAACATGTTTTTCAATGGCAAAAATCAATGAATATTGTAAATGCACAAACAGTAATATCTCCACATTGCAAGGTGCAATTCTGAAATTTTTTGCTTTTTCCTGCTAATCCTAGCATGATAAAGAAGATTCAAAGAGAGTGAGATGCCAGCTCCTTTCATTCAGTCAGTAGCTTCAAACATTTCTGGACGTTTTTCAATGGCAAAAATCAATGAATATTGTAAATGCACAAACAGTAATATCTCCACATTGCAAGGTGCAATTCTGAAATTTTTTGCTTTTTCCTGTTAATCCTAGCATGATAAAGAAGATTCAAAGAGAGTGAGATGCCAGCTCCTTTCATTCAGTCAGTAGCTTCAAACATTTCTGGTATATGAAAAACATGTTTTTCAATGGCAAAAATCAATGAATATTGTAAATGCACAAACAGTAATATCTCCACATTGCAAGGTGCAATTCTGAAATTTTTTGCTTTTTCCTGCTAATCCTAGCATGATAAAGAAGATTCAAAGAGAGTGAGATGCCAGCTCCTTTCATTCAGTCAGTAGCTTCAAACATTTCTGGTATATGAAAAACACATGTTTTTCAATGGCAAAAATCAATGAATATTGTAAATGCACAAACAGTAATATCTCCACATTGCAAGGTGCAATTCTGAAATTTTTTGCTTTTTCCTGCTAATCCTAGCATGATAAAGAAGATTCAAAGAGAGTGAGATGCCAGCTCCTTTCATTCAGTCAGTAGCTTCAAACATTTCTGGTATATGAAAAACATGTTTTTCAATGGCAAAAATCAATGAATATTGTAAATGCACAAACAGTAATATCTCCACATTGCAAGGTGCAATTCTGAAATTTTTAGCTTTTTCCTGTTAATCCTAGCATGATAAAGAAGATTCAAAGAGAGTGAGATGCCAGCTCCTTTCATTCAGTCAGTAGCTTCAAACATTTCTGGACGTTTTTCAATGGCAAAAATCAATGAATATTGTAAATGCACAAACAGTAATATCTCCACATTGCAAGGTGCAATTCTGAAATTTTTTGCTTTTTCCTGTTAATCCTAGCATGATAAAGAAGATTCAAAGAGAGTGAGATGCCAGCTTCTTTCATTCAGTCAGTAGCTTCAAACATTTCTTGTATATGAAAAACGTTTTTCAATGGCAAAAATCAATGAATATTGTAAATGCACAAACAGTAATATCTCCACATTGCAAGGTGCAATTCTGAAATTTTTTGCTTTTTCCTGCTAATCCTAGCATGATAAAGAAGATTCAAAGAGAGTGAGATGCCAGCTCCTTTCATTCAGTCAGTAGCTTCAAACATTTCTGGTATATGAAAAACATGTTTTTCAATGGCAAAAATCAATGAATATTGTAAATGCACAAACAGTAATATCTCCACATTGCAAGGTGCAATTCTGAAATTTTTTGCTTTTTCCTGCTAATCCTAGCATGATAAAGAAGATTCAAAGAGAGTGAGATGCCAGCTCCTTTCATTCAGTCAGTAGCTTCAAACATTTCTGGACGTTTTTCAATGGCAAAAATCAATGAATATTGTAAATGCACAAACAGTAATATCTCCACATTGCAAGGTGCAATTCTGAAATTTTTTGCTTTTTCCTGTTAATCCTAGCATGATAAAGAAGATTCAAAGAGAGTGAGATGCCAGCTCCTTTCATTCAGTCAGTAGCTTCAAACATTTCTGGTATATGAAAAACATGTTTTTCAATGGCAAAAATCAATGAATATTGTAAATGCACAAACAGTAATATCTCCACATTGCAAGGTGCAATTCTGAAATTTTTTGCTTTTTCCTGTTAATCCTAGCATGATAAAGAAGATTCAAAGAGAGTGAGATGCCAGCTCCTTTCATTCAGTCAGTAGCTTCAAACATTTCTGGTATATGAAAAACATGTTTTTCAATGGCAAAAATCAATGAATATTGTAAATGCACAAACAGTAATATCTCCACATTGCAAGGTGAAATTCTGAAATTTTTTGCTTTTTCCTGTTAATCCTAGCATGATAAAGAAGATTCAAAGAGAGTGAGATGCCAGCTCCTTTCATTCAGTCAGTAGCTTCAAACATTTCTGGTATATGAAAAACATGTTTTTCAATGGCAAAAATCAATGAATATTGTAAATGCACAAACAGTAATATCTCCACATTGCAAGGTGCAATTCTGAAATTTTTTGCTTTTTCCTGCTAATCCTAGCATGATAAAGAAGATTCAAAGAGAGTGAGATGCCAGCTCCTTTCATTCAGTCAGTAGCTTCAATCATTTCTGGACATTTTTCAATGGCAAAAATCAATGAATATTGTAAATGCACAAACAGTAATTTCTCCGCATTGCAAGGTGCAATTCTGAAATTTTTTGCTTTTTCCTGCTCCTCTTAGCATGATAAAGAAGATTCAAAGAGAGTGAGATGACAGCTCCTTTCATTCAGTCAGTAGCTTCAATCATTTCTGGACGTTTTTCAATGGCAAAAATCAATGAATATTGTAAATGCACAAACAGTAATTTCTCCGCATTGCAAGGTGCAATTCTGAAATTTTTTGCTTTTTCCTGCTCCTCTTAGCATGATAAAGAAGATTCACAGAGAATGAGGTGCCAGCTCCTTTCATTCAGTCAGGAGCTTCAAACATTTCTGGTATATGAATAACATGTTTTTCAATGGCAAAAATCAATGAATATTGTAAATGCACAAACAGTAATTTCTCCGCATTGCAAGGTGCAATTCTGAAATTTTTTGCTTTTTCCTGCTCCTCTTAGCATGATAAAGAAGATTCAAAGAGAGTGAGATGCCAGCTCCTTTCATTCAGTCAGTAGCTTCAATCATTTCTGGACGTTTTTCAATGGCAAAAATCAATGAATATTGTAAATGCACAAACAGTAATTTCTCCGCATTGGAAGGTGCAATTCTGAAATTTTTTGCTTTTTCCTGCTCCTCTTAGCATGATAAACAAGATTCAAAGAGAGTGAGATGCCAGCTCCTTTCATTCAGTCAGTAGCTTCAATCATTTCTGGACGTTTTTCAATGGCAAAAATCATTGAATATTGTAAATGCACAAACAGTAATTTCTCCGCATTGCAAGGTGCAATTCTGAAATTTTTTACTTTTTCCTGCTCCTCTTAGCATGATAAAGAAGATTCAAAGAGAGTGAGATGCCAGCTCCTTTCATTCAGTCAGTAGCTTCAATCATTTCTGGTATATGAATAACATGATGTTTTTCATTCGCAAAAATCAATGAATATTGTAAATGCACAAACAGTAATTTCTCCGCATTGCAAGGTGCAATTCTGAAATTTTTTGCTTTTTCCTGCTCCTCTTAGCATAATAAAGAAGATTCAAAGAGAGTGAGATGCCAGCTCCTTTCATTCAGTCAGTAGCTTCAATCATTTCTGGATGTTTTTCAATGGCAAAAATCAATGAATATTGTAAATGCACAAACAGTAATTTCTCCGCATTGCAAGGTGCAATTCTGAAATTTTTTGCTTTTTCCTGCTCCTCTTAGCATGATAAAGAAGATTCAAAGAGAGTGAGATGCCAGCTCCTTTCCTTCAGTCAGTAGCTTCAATCATTTCTGGTATATGAATAACATGATGTTTTTCAATGGCAAAAATCAATGAATTTTGTAAATGCACAAACAGTAATTTCTCCGCATTGCAAGGCGCAATTCTGAAATTTTTTGCTTTTTCCTGCTCCTCTTAGCATGATAAAGAAGATTCAAAGAGAGTGAGATGCCAGCTCCTTTCATTCAGTCAGTAGCTTCAATCATTTCTGGACATTTTTCAATGGCAAAAATCAATGAATATTGTAAATGCACAAACAGTAATTTCTCCGCATTGCAAGGTGCAATTCTGAAATTTTTTGCTTTTTCCTGCTCCTCTTAGCATGATAAAGAAGATTCAAAGAGAGTGAGATGCCAGCTCCTTTCATTCAGTCAGTAGCTCAAATCATTTCTGGACGTTTTTCAATGGCAAAAATCAATGAATATTGTAAATGCACAAACAGTAATTTCTCCGCATTGCAAGGTGCAATTCTGAAATTTTTTGCTTTTTCCTGCTCCTCTTAGCATGATAAAGAAGATTCAAAGAGAGTGAGATGCCAGCTCCTTTCATTCAGTCAGTAGCTTCAATCATTTCTGGACGTTTTTCAATGGCAAAAATCAATGAATATTGTAAATGCACAAACAGTAATTTCTCCGCATTGGAAGGTGCAATTCTGAAATTTTTTGCTTTTTCCTGCTCCTCTTAGCATGATAAACAAGATTCAAAGAGAGTGAGATGCCAGCTCCTTTCATTCAGTCAGTAGCTTCAATCATTTCTGGACGTTTTTCAATGGCAAAAATCATTGAATATTGTAAATGCACAAACAGTAATTTCTCCGCATTGCAAGGTGCAATTCTGAAATTTTTTACTTTTTCCTGCTCCTCTTAGCATGATAAAGAAGATTCAAAGAGAGTGAGATGCCAGCTCCTTTCATTCAGTCAGTAGCTTCAATCATTTCTGGTATATGAATAACATGATGTTTTTCATTCGCAAAAATCAATGAATATTGTAAATGCACAAACAGTAATTTCTCCGCATTGCAAGGTGCAATTCTGAAATTTTTTGCTTTTTCCTGCTCCTCTTAGCATAATAAAGAAGATTCAAAGAGAGTGAGATGCCAGCTCCTTTCATTCAGTCAGTAGCTTCAATCATTTCTGGATGTTTTTCAATGGCAAAAATCAATGAATATTGTAAATGCACAAACAGTAATTTCTCCGCATTGCAAGGTGCAATTCTGAAATTTTTTGCTTTTTCCTGCTCCTCTTAGCATGATAAAGAAGATTCAAAGAGAGTGAGATGCCAGCTCCTTTCCTTCAGTCAGTAGCTTCAATCATTTCTGGTATATGAATAACATGATGTTTTTCAATGGCAAAAATCAATGAATTTTGTAAATGCACAAACAGTAATTTCTCCGCATTGCAAGGCGCAATTCTGAAATTTTTTGCTTTTTCCTGCTCCTCTTAGCATGATAAAGAAGATTCAAAGAGAGTGAGATGCCAGCTCCTTTCATTCAGTCAGTAGCTTCAATCATTTCTGGACATTTTTCAATGGCAAAAATCAATGAATATTGTAAATGCACAAACAGTAATTTCTCCGCATTGCAAGGTGCAATTCTGAAATTTTTTGCTTTTTCCTGCTCCTCTTAGCATGATAAAGAAGATTCAAAGAGAGTGAGATGCCAGCTCCTTTCATTCAGTCAGTAGCTTCAATCATTTCTGGACGTTTTTCAATGGCAAAAATCAATGAATATTGTAAATGCACAAACAGTAATTTCTCCGCATTGCAAGGTGCAATTCTGAAATTTTTTGCTTTTTCCTGCTCCTCTTAGCATGATAAAGAAGATTCAAAGAGAGTGAGATGCCAGCTCCTTTCATTCAGTCAGTACCTTCAATCATTTCTGGACGTTTTTCAATGGCAAAAATCAATGAATATTGTAAATGCACAAACAGTAATTTCTCCGCATTGCAAGGTGCAATTCTGAAATTTTTTGCTTTTTCCTGCTCCTCTTAGCATGATAAAGAAGATTCAAAGAGAGTGAGATGCCAGCTCCTTTCATTCAGTCAGTAGCTTCAATCATTTCTGGACGTTTTTCAATGGCAAAAATCAATGAATATTGTAAATGCACAAACTGTAATTTCTCCGCATTGCAAGGTGCAATTCTGAAATTTTTTGCTTTTTCCTGCTCCTCTTAGCATGATAAAGAAGATTCAAAGAGAGTGAGATGCCAGCTCCTTTCATTCTGTCAGTAGCTTCAATCATTTCTGGTATATGAATAACATGATGTTTTTCAATAGCAAAAATCAATGAATATTGTAAATGCACAAACAGTAATTTCTCCGCATTGCAAGGTGCAATTCTGAAATTTTTTGCTTTTTCCTGCTCCTCTTAGCATGATAAAGAAGATTCAAAGAGAGTGAGATGCCAGCTCCTTTCATTCAGTCAGTAGCTTCAATCATTTCTGGACATTTTTCAATGGCAAAAATCAATGAATATTGTAAATGCACAAACAGTAATTTCTCCGCATTGCAAGGTGCAATTCTGAAATTTTTTGCTTTTTCCTGCTCCTGTTAGCATGATAAACAAGATTCAAAGAGAGTGAGATGCCATCTCCTTTCATTCAGTCAGTAGCTTCAATCATTTCTGGACGTTTTTCAATGGCAAAAATCAATGAATATTGTAAATGCACAAACAGTAATTTCTCCGCATTGCAAGGTGCAATTCTGAAATTTTTTGCTTTTTCCTGCTCCTCTTAGCATGATAAAGAAGATTCAAAGAGAGTGAGATGCCAGCTCCTTTCATTCAGTCAGTAGCTTCAATCATTTCTGGTATATGAATAACATGATGTTTTTCAATGGCAAAAATCAATGAATATTGTAAATGCACAAACAGTAATTTCTCCGCATTGCAAGGTGCAATTCTGAAATTTTTTGCTTTTTCCTGTTAATCCTAGCATGATAAAGAAGATTCAAAGAGAGTGAGATGCCAGCTCCTTTCATTCAGTCAGTAGCTTCAAACATTTCTGGTATATGAAAAACATGTTTTTCAATGGCAAAAATCAATGAATATTGTAAATGCACAAACAGTAATATCTCCACATTGCAAGGTGAAATTCTGAAATTTTTTGCTTTTTCCTGTTAATCCTAGCATGATAAAGAAGATTCAAAGAGAGTGAGATGCCAGCTCCTTTCATTCAGTCAGTAGCTTCAAACATTTCTGGTATATGAAAAACATGTTTTTCAATGGCAAAAATCAATGAATATTGTAAATGCACAAACAGTAATATCTCCACATTGCAAGGTGCAATTCTGAAATTTTTTGCTTTTTCCTGCTAATCCTAGCATGATAAAGAAGATTCAAAGAGAGTGAGATGCCAGCTCCTTTCATTCAGTCAGTAGCTTCAATCATTTCTGGACATTTTTCAATGGCAAAAATCAATGAATATTGTAAATGCACAAACAGTAATTTCTCCGCATTGCAAGGTGCAATTCTGAAATTTTTTGCTTTTTCCTGCTCCTCTTAGCATGATAAAGAAGATTCAAAGAGAGTGAGATGACAGCTCCTTTCATTCAGTCAGTAGCTTCAATCATTTCTGGACGTTTTTCAATGGCAAAAATCAATGAATATTGTAAATGCACAAACAGTAATTTCTCCGCATTGCAAGGTGCAATTCTGAAATTTTTTGCTTTTTCCTGCTCCTCTTAGCATGATAAAGAAGATTCAAAGAGAGTGAGGTGCCAGCTCCTTTCATTCAGTCAGGAGCTTCAAACATTTCTGGTATATGAATAACATGTTTTTCAATGGCAAAAATCAATGAATATTGTAAATGCACAAACAGTAATTTCTCCGCATTGCAAGGTGCAATTCTGAAATTTTTTGCTTTTTCCTGCTCCTCTTAGCATGATAAAGAAGATTCAAAGAGAGTGAGATGCCAGCTCCTTTCATTCAGTCAGTAGCTTCAATCATTTCTGGACGTTTTTCAATGGCAAAAATCAATGAATATTGTAAATGCACAAACAGTAATTTCTCCGCATTGGAAGGTGCAATTCTGAAATTTTTTGCTTTTTCCTGCTCCTCTTAGCATGATAAACAAGATTCAAAGAGAGTGAGATGCCAGCTCCTTTCATTCAGTCAGTAGCTTCAATCATTTCTGGACGTTTTTCAATGGCAAAAATCATTGAATATTGTAAATGCACAAACAGTAATTTCTCCGCATTGCAAGGTGCAATTCTGAAATTTTTTACTTTTTCCTGCTCCTCTTAGCATGATAAAGAAGATTCAAAGAGAGTGAGATGCCAGCTCCTTTCATTCAGTCAGTAGCTTCAATCATTTCTGGTATATGAATAACATGATGTTTTTCATTCACAAAAATCAATGAATATTGTAAATGCACAAACAGTAATTTCTCCGCATTGCAAGGTGCAATTCTGAAATTTTTTGCTTTTTCCTGCTCCTCTTAGCATAATAAAGAAGATTCAAAGAGAGTGAGATGCCAGCTCCTTTCATTCAGTCAGTAGCTTCAATCATTTCTGGATGTTTTTCAATGGCAAAAATCAATGAATATTGTAAATGCACAAACAGTAATTTCTCCGCATTGCAAGGTGCAATTCTGAAATTTTTTGCTTTTTCCTGCTCCTCTTAGCATGATAAAGAAGATTCAAAGAGAGTGAGATGCCAGCTCCTTTCCTTCAGTCAGTAGCTTCAATCATTTCTGGTATATGAATAACATGATGTTTTTCAATGGCAAAAATCAATGAATTTTGTAAATGCACAAACAGTAATTTCTCCGCATTGCAAGGCGCAATTCTGAAATTTTTTGCTTTTTCCTGCTCCTCTTAGCATGATAAAGAAGATTCAAAGAGAGTGAGATGCCAGCTCCTTTCATTCAGTCAGTAGCTTCAATCATTTCTGGACATTTTTCAATGGCAAAAATCAATGAATATTGTAAATGCACAAACAGTAATTTCTCCGCATTGCAAGGTGCAATTCTGAAATTTTTTGCTTTTTCCTGCTCCTCTTAGCATGATAAAGAAGATTCAAAGAGAGTGAGATGCCAGCTCCTTTCATTCAGTCAGTAGCTTCAATCATTTCTGGACGTTTTTCAATGGCAAAAATCAATGAATATTGTAAATGCACAAACAGTAATTTCTCCGCATTGCAAGGTGCAATTCTGAAATTTTTTGCTTTTTCCTGCTCCTCTTAGCATGATAAAGAAGATTCAAAGAGAGTGAGATGCCAGCTCCTTTCATTCAGTCAGTACCTTCAATCATTTCTGGACGTTTTTCAATGGCAAAAATCAATGAATATTGTAAATGCACAAACAGTAATTTCTCCGCATTGCAAGGTGCAATTCTGAAATTTTTTGCTTTTTCCTGCTCCTCTTAGCATGATAAAGAAGATTCAAAGAGAGTGAGATGCCAGCTCCTTTCATTCAGTCAGTAGCTTCAATCATTTCTGGACGTTTTTCAATGGCAAAAATCAATGAATATTGTAAATGCACAAACTGTAATTTCTCCGCATTGCAAGGTGCAATTCTGAAATTTTTTGCTTTTTCCTGCTCCTCTTAGCATGATAAAGAAGATTCAAAGAGAGTGAGATGCCAGCTCCTTTCATTCTGTCAGTAGCTTCAATCATTTCTGGTATATGAATAACATGATGTTTTTCAATAGCAAAAATCAATGAATATTGTAAATGCACAAACAGTAATTTCTCCTCATTGCAAGGTGCAATTCTGAAATTTTTTGCTTTTTCCTGCTCCTCTTAGCATGATAAAGAAGATTCAAAGAGAGTGAGATGCCAGCTCCTTTCATTCAGTCAGTAGCTTCAATCATTTCTGGACATTTTTCAATGGCAAAAATCAATGAATATTGTAAATGCACAAACAGTAATTTCTCCGCATTGCAAGGTGCAATTCTGAAATTTTTTGCTTTTTCCTGCTCCTGTTAGCATGATAAACAAGATTCAAAGAGAGTGAGATGCCATCTCCTTTCATTCAGTCAGTAGCTTCAATCATTTCTGGACGTTTTTCAATGGCAAAAATCAATGAATATTGTAAATGCACAAACAGTAATTTCTCCGCATTGCAAGGTGCAATTCTGAAATTTTTTGCTTTTTCCTGCTCCTCTTAGCATGATAAAGAAGATTCAAAGAGAGTGAGATGCCAGCTCCTTTCATTCAGTCAGTAGCTTCAATCATTTCTGGTATATGAATAACATGATGTTTTTCAATGGCAAAAATCAATGAATATTGTAAATGCACAAACAGTAATTTCTCCGCATTGCAAGGTGCAATTCTGAAATTTTTTGCTTTTTCCTGCTCCTCTTAGCATGATAAAGAAGATTCAAAGAGAGTGAGATGCCAGCTCCTTTCATTCAGTCAGTAGCTTCAATCATTTCTGGACGTTTTTCAATGGCAAAAATCAATGAATATTGTAAATGCACAAACAGTAATTTCTCCGCATTGCAAGGTGCAATTCTGAAATTTTTTGCTTTTTCCTGCTCCTCTTAGCATGATAAACAAGATTCAAAGAGAGTGAGATGCCAGCTCCTTTCATTCAGTCAGTAGCTTCAATCATTTCTGGACGTTTTTCAATGGCAAAAATCATTGAATATTGTAAATGCACAAACAGTAATTTCTCCGCATTGCAAGGTGCAATTCTGAAATTTTTTACTTTTTCCTGCTCCTCTTAGCATGATAAAGAAGATTCAAAGAGAGTGAGATGCCAGCTCCTTTCATTCAGTCAGTAGCTTCAATCATTTCTGGTATATGAATAACATGATGTTTTTCAATCGCAAAAATCAATGAATATTGTAAATGCACAAACAGTAATTTCTCCGCATTGCAAGGTGCAATTCTGAAATTTTTTGCTTTTTCCTGCTCCTCTTAGCATGATAAAGAAGATTCAAAGAGAGTGAGATGCCAGCTCCTTTCATTCAGTCAGTAGCTACAATCATTTCTGGATGTTTTTCAATGGCAAAAATCAATGAATATTGTAAATGCACAAACAGTAATTTCTCCGCATTGCAAGGTGCAATTCTGAAATTTTTTGCTTTTTCCTGCTCCTCTTAGCATGATAAAGAAGATTCAAAGAGAGTGAGATGCCAGCTCCTTTCCTTCAGTCAGTAGCTTCAATCATTTCTGGTATATGAATAACATGATGTTTTTCAATGGCAAAAATCAATGAATTTTGTAAATGCACAAACAGTAATTTCTCCGCATTGCAAGGCGCAATTCTGAAATTTTTTGCTTTTTCCTGCTCCTCTTAGCATGATAAAGAAGATTCAAAGAGAGGGAGATGCCAGCTCCTTTCATTCAGTCAGTAGCTTCAATCATTTCTGGACATTTTTCAATGGCAAAAATCAATGAATATTGTAAATGCACAAACAGTAATTTCTCCGCATTGCAAGGTGCAATTCTGAAATTTTTTGCTTTTTCCTGCTCCTCTTAGCATGATAAAGAAGATTCAAAGAGAGTGAGATGCCAGCTCCTTTCATTCAGTCAGTAGCTACAATCATTTCTGGATGTTTTTCAATGGCAAAAATCAATGAATATTGTAAATGCACAAACAGTAATTTCTCCGCATTGCAAGGTGCAATTCTGAAATTTTTTGCTTTTTCCTGCTCCTCTTAGCATGATAAAGAAGATTCAAAGAGAGTGAGATGCCAGCTCCTTTCCTTCAGTCAGTAGCTTCAATCATTTCTGGTATATGAATAACATGATGTTTTTCAATGGCAAAAATCAATGAATTTTGTAAATGCACAAACAGTAATTTCTCCGCATTGCAAGGCGCAATTCTGAAATTTTTTGCTTTTTCCTGCTCCTCTTAGCATGATAAAGAAGATTCAAAGAGAGGGAGATGCCAGCTCCTTTCATTCAGTCAGTAGCTTCAATCATTTCTGGACATTTTTCAATGGCAAAAATCAATGAATATTGTAAATGCACAAACAGTAATTTCTCCGCATTGCAAGGTGCAATTCTGAAATTTTTTGCTTTTTCCTGCTCCTCTTAGCATGATAAAGAAGATTCAAAGAGAGTGAGATGCCAGCTCCTTTCATTCAGTCAGTAGCTTCAATCATTTCTGGACGTTTTTCAATGGCAAAAATCAATGAATATTGTAAATGCACAAACAGTAATTTCTCCGCATTGCAAGGTGCAATTCTGAAATTTTTTGCTTTTTCCTGCTCCTCTTAGCATGATAAAGAAGATTCAAAGAGAGTGATATGCCAGCTCCTTTCATTCAGTCAGTACCTTCAATCATTTCTGGACGTTTTTCAATGGCAAAAATCAATGAATATTGTAAATGCACAAACAGTAATTTCTCCGCATTGCAAGGTGCAATTCTGAAATTTTTTGCTTTTTCCTGCTCCTCTTAGCATGATAAAGAAGATTCAAAGAGAGTGAGATGCCAGCTCCTTTCATTCAGTCAGTAGCTTCAATCATTTCTGGACGTTTTTCAATGGCAAAAATCAATGAATATTGTAAATGCACAAACTGTAATTTCTCCGCATTGCAAGGTGCAATTCTGAAATTTTTTGCTTTTTCCTGCTCCTCTTAGCATGATAAAGAAGATTCAAAGAGAGTGAGATGCCAGCTCCTTTCATTCAGTCAGTAGCTTCAATCATTTCTGGTATATGAATAACATGATGTTTTTCAATAGCAAAAATCAATGAATATTGTAAATGCACAAACAGTAATTTCTCCGCATTGCAAGGTGCAATTCTGAAATTTTTTGCTTTTTCCTGCTCCTCTTAGCATGATAAAGAAGATTCAAAGAGAGTGAGATGCCAGCTCCTTTCATTCAGTCAGTAGCTTCAATCATTTCTGGACGTTTTTCAATGGCAAAAATCAATGAATATTGTAAATGCACAAACAGTAATTTCTCCACATTGCAAGGTGCAATTCTGAAATTTTTTGCTTTTTCCTGCTCCTCTTAGCATGATAAACAAGATTCAAAGAGAGTGAGATGCCAGCTCCTTTCATTCAGTCAGTAGCTTCAATCATTTCTGGACGTTTTTCAATGGCAAAAATCATTGAATATTGTAAATGCACAAACAGTAATTTCTCCGCATTGCAAGGTGCAATTCTGAAATTTTTTACTTTTTCCTGCTCCTCTTAGCATGATAAAGAAGATTCAAAGAGAGTGAGATGCCAGCTCCTTTCATTCAGTCAGTAGCTTCAATCATTTCTGGACGTTTTTCAATGGCAAAAATCAATGAATATTGTAAATGCACAAACAGTAATTTCTCCGCATTGCAAGGTGCAATTCTGAAATTTTTTGCTTTTTCCTGCTCCTCTTAGCATGATAAAGAAGATTCAAAGAGAGTGAGATGCCAGCTCCTTTCCTTCAGTCAGTAGCTTCAATCATTTCTGGTATATGAATAACATGATGTTTTTCAATGGCAAAAATCAATGAATTTTGTAAATGCACAAACAGTAATTTCTCCGCATTGCAAGGCGCAATTCTGAAATTTTTTGCTTTTTCCTGCTCCTCTTAGCATGATAAAGAAGATTCAAAGAGAGTGAGATGCCAGCTCCTTTCATTCAGTCAGTAGCTTCAATCATTTCTGGACATTTTTCAATGGCAAAAATCAATGAATATTGTAAATGCACAAACAGTAATTTCTCCGCATTGCAAGGTGCAATTCTGAAATTTTTTGCTTTTTCCTGCTCCTCTTAGCATGATAAAGAAGATTCAAAGAGAGTGAGGTGCCAGCTCCTTTCATTCAGTCAGGAGCTTCAAACATTTCTGGTATATGAATAACATGTTTTTCAATGGCAAAAATCAATGAATATTGTAAATGCACAAACAGTAATTTCTCCGCATTGCAAGGTGCAATTCTGAAATTTTTTGCTTTTTCCTGCTCCTCTTAGCATGATAAAGAAGATTCAAAGAGAGTGAGATGCCAGCTCCTTTCATTCAGTCAGTAGCTTCAATCATTTCTGGATGTTTTTCAATGGCAAAAATCAATGAATATTGTAAATGCACAAACTGTAATTTCTCCGCATTGCAAGGTGCAATTCTGAAATTTTTTGCTTTTTCCTGCTCCTCTTAGCATGATAAAGAAGATTCAAAGAGAGTGAGATTCCAGCTCCTTTCATTCAGTCAGTAGCTTCAATCATTTCTGGACGTTTTTCAATGGCAAAAATCAATGAATATTGTAAATGCACAAACAGTAATTTCTCCGCATTGCAAGGTGCAATTCTGAAATTTTTTGCTTTTTCCTGCTCCTCTTAGCATGATAAAGAAGATTCAAAGAGAGTGAGATGCCAGCTCCTTTCATTCAGTCAGTAGCTTCAAACATTTCTGGTATATGAATAACATGATGTTTTTCAATGGCAAAAATCAATGAATATTGTAAATGCACAAACAGTAATTTCTCCGCATTGCAAGGTGCAAGTCTGAAATTTTTTGCTTTTTCCTGCTCCTCTTAGCATGATAAAGAAGATTCAAAGAGAGTGAGATGCCAGCTCCTTTCATTCAATCAGTAGCTTCAAACATTTCTGGTATATGAATAACATGATGTTTTTCAATGGCAAAAATCAATGAATATTGTAAATGCACAAACAGTAATTTCTCCGCATTGCAAGGTGCAAGTCTGAAATTTTTTGCTTTATCCTGCTCCTCTTAGCATGATAAAGAAGATTCAAAGAGAGTGAGATGCCAGCTCCTTTCATTCAGTCAGTAGCTTCAATCATTTCTGGTATATGAATAACATGATGTTTTTCAATGGCAAAAATCAATGAATATTGTAAATGCACAAACAGTAATTTCTCCGCATTGCAAGGTGCAATTCTGAAATTTTTTGCTTTTTCCTGCTCCTCTTAGCATGATAAAGAAGATTCAAAGAGAGTGAGATGCCAGCTCCTTTCATTCAGTCAGTAGCTTCAAACATTTCTGGTATATGAATAACATGATGTTTTTCAATGGCAAAAATCAATGAATATTGTAAATGCACAAACAGTAATTTCTCCGCATTGCAAGGTGCAATTCTGAAATTTTTTGCTTTTTCCTGCTCCTCTTAGCATGATAAAGAAGATTCAAAGAGAGTGAGATGCCAGCTCCTTTCATTCAGTCAGTAGCTTCAATCATTTCTGGACGTTTTTCAATGGCAAAAATCAATGAATATTGTAAATGCACAAACAGTAATTTCTCCGCATTGCAAGGTGCAATTCTGAAAATTTTTGCTTTTTCCTGCTCCTCTTAGCATGATAAAGAAGTTTCAAAGAGAGTGAGATGCCAGCTCCTTTCATTCAGTCAGTAGCTTCAATAATTTCTGGACGTTTTTCAATGGCAAAAATCAATGAATATTGTAAATGCACAAACAGTAATTTCTCCGCATTGCAAGGTGCAATTCTGAAATTTTTTGCTTTTTCCTGCTCCTCTTAGCATGATAAACAAGATTCAAAGAGAGTGAGATGCCAGCTCCTTTCATTCAGTCAGTAGCTTCAATCATTTCTGGACATTTTTCAATGGCAAAAATCAATGAATATTGTAAATGCACAAACAGTAATTTATCCGCATTGCAAGGTGCAATTCTGAAATTTTTTGCTTTTTCCTGCTCCTCTTAGCATGATAAAGAAGATTCAAAGAGAGTGAGATGCCAGCTCCTTTCATTCAGTCAGTAGCTTCAAACATTTCTGGTATATGAATAACATGATGTTTTTCAATGGCAAAAATCAATGAATATTGTAAATGCACAAACAGTAATTTCTCCGCATTGCAAGGTGCAATTCTGAAATTTTTTGCTTTTTCCTGCTCCTCTTAGCATGATAAAGAATATTCAAAGAGAGTGAGATGCCAGCTCCTTTCATTCAGTCAGTAGCTTCAATCATTTCTGGACGTTTTTCAATGGCAAAAATCAATGAATATTGTAAATGCACAAACAGTAATTTCTCCGCATTGCAAGGTGCAATTCTGAAATTTTTTGCTTTTTCCTGCTCCTCTTAGCATTATGAAGAAGATTCAAAGAGAGTGAGATGCCAGCTCCTTTCATTCAGTCAGTAGCTTCAAACATTTCTGGTATATGAATAACATGATGTTTTTCAATGGCAAAAATCAATGAATATTGTAAATGCACAAACAGTAATTTCTCCGCATTGCAAGGTGCAATTCTGAAATTTTTTGCTTTTTCCTGCTCCTCTTAGCATGATAAAGAAGATTCAAAGAGAGTGAGATGCCAGCTCCTTTCGTTCAGTCAGTAGCTTCAATCATTTCTGGACGTTTTTCAATGGCAAAAATCATTGAATATTGTAAATGCACAAACAGTAATTTCTCCGCATTGCAAGGTGCAATTCTGAAATTTTTTACTTTTTCCTGCTCCTCTTAGCATGATAAAAAAGATTCAAAGAGTGTGAGATGCCAGCTCCTTTCATTCAGTCAGTAGCTTCAATCATTTCTGGTATATGAATAACATGATGTTTTTCAATGGCAAAAATCAATGAATATTGTAAATGCACAAACAGTAATTTCTCCGCATTGCAAGGTGCAATTCTGAAATTTTTTGCTTTTTCCTGCTCCTCTTAGCATGATAAAGAAGATTCAAAGAGAGTGAGATGCCAGCTCCTTTCATTCAGTCAGTAGCTTCAAACATTTCTGGTATATGAATAACATGATGTTTTTCAATGGCAAAAATCAATGAATATTGTAAATGCACAAACAGTAATTTCTCCGCATTGCAAGGTGCAAGTCTGAAATTTTTTGCTTTTTCCTGCTCCTCTTAGCATGATAAAGAAGATTCAAAGAGAGTGAGATGCCAGCTCCTTTCATTCAATCAGTAGCTTCAAACATTTCTGGTATATGAATAACATGATGTTTTTCAATGGCAAAAATCAATGAATATTGTAAATGCACAAACAGTAATTTCTCCGCATTGCAAGGTGCAAGTCTGAAATTTTTTGCTTTATCCTGCTCCTCTTAGCATGATAAAGAAGATTCAAAGAGAGTGAGATGCCAGCTCCTTTCATTCAGTCAGTAGCTTCAATCATTTCTGGTATATGAATAACATGATGTTTTTCAATGGCAAAAATCAATGAATATTGTAAATGCACAAACAGTAATTTCTCCGCATTGCAAGGTGCAATTCTGAAATTTTTTGCTTTTTCCTGCTCCTCTTAGCATGATAAAGAAGATTCAAAGAGAGTGAGATGCCAGCTCCTTTCATTCAGTCAGTAGCTTCAAACATTTCTGGTATATGAATAACATGATGTTTTTCAATGGCAAAAATCAATGAATATTGTAAATGCACAAACAGTAATTTCTCCGCATTGCAAGGTGCAATTCTGAAATTTTTTGCTTTTTCCTGCTCCTCTTAGCATGATAAAGAAGATTCAAAGAGAGTGAGATGCCAGCTCCTTTCATTCAGTCAGTAGCTTCAATCATTTCTGGACGTTTTTCAATGGCAAAAATCAATGAATATTGTAAATGCACAAACAGTAATTTCTCCGCATTGCAAGGTGCAATTCTGAAAATTTTTGCTTTTTCCTGCTCCTCTTAGCATGATAAAGAAGTTTCAAAGAGAGTGAGATGCCAGCTCCTTTCATTCAGTCAGTAGCTTCAATAATTTCTGGACGTTTTTCAATGGCAAAAATCAATGAATATTGTAAATGCACAAACAGTAATTTCTCCGCATTGCAAGGTGCAATTCTGAAATTTTTTGCTTTTTCCTGCTCCTCTTAGCATGATAAACAAGATTCAAAGAGAGTGAGATGCCAGCTCCTTTCATTCAGTCAGTAGCTTCAATCATTTCTGGACATTTTTCAATGGCAAAAATCAATGAATATTGTAAATGCACAAACAGTAATTTATCCGCATTGCAAGGTGCAATTCTGAAATTTTTTGCTTTTTCCTGCTCCTCTTAGCATGATAAAGAAGATTCAAAGAGAGTGAGATGCCAGCTCCTTTCATTCAGTCAGTAGCTTCAAACATTTCTGGTATATGAATAACATGATGTTTTTCAATGGCAAAAATCAATGAATATTGTAAATGCACAAACAGTAATTTCTCCGCATTGCAAGGTGCAATTCTGAAATTTTTTGCTTTTTCCTGCTCCTCTTAGCATGATAAAGAAGATTCAAAGAGAGTGAGATGCCAGCTCCTTTCATTCAGTCAGTAGCTTCAATCATTTCTGGACGTTTTTCAATGGCAAAAATCAATGAATATTGTAAATGCACAAACAGTAATTTCTCCGCATTGGAAGGTGCAATTCTGAAATTTTTTGCTTTTTCCTGCTCCTCTTAGCATGATAAACAAGATTCAAAGAGAGTGAGATGCCAGCTCCTTTCATTCAGTCAGTAGCTTCAATCATTTCTGGACGTTTTTCAATGGCAAAAATCATTGAATATTGTAAATGCACAAACAGTAATTTCTCCGCATTGCAAGGTGCAATTCTGAAATTTTTTACTTTTTCCTGCTCCTCTTAGCATGATAAAGAAGATTCAAAGAGAGTGAGATGCCAGCTCCTTTCATTCAGTCAGTAGCTTCAATCATTTCTGGTATATGAATAACATGATGTTTTTCATTCGCAAAAATCAATGAATATTGTAAATGCACAAACAGTAATTTCTCCGCATTGCAAGGTGCAATTCTGAAATTTTTTGCTTTTTCCTGCTCCTCTTAGCATAATAAAGAAGATTCAAAGAGAGTGAGATGCCAGCTCCTTTTATTCAGTCAGTAGCTTCAATCATTTCTGGATGTTTTTCAATGGCAAAAATCAATGAATATTGTAAATGCACAAACAGTAATTTCTCCGCATTGCAAGGTGCAATTCTGAAATTTTTTGCTTTTTCCTGCTCCTCTTAGCATGATAAAGAAGATTCAAAGAGAGTGAGATGCCAGCTCCTTTCCTTCAGTCAGTAGCTTCAATCATTTCTGGTATATGAATAACATGATGTTTTTCAATGGCAAAAATCAATGAATTTTGTAAATGCACAAACAGTAATTTCTCCGCATTGCAAGGCGCAATTCTGAAATTTTTTGCTTTTTCCTGCTCCTCTTAGCATGATAAAGAAGATTCAAAGAGAGTGAGATGCCAGCTCCTTTCATTCAGTCAGTAGCTTCAATCATTTCTGGACATTTTTCAATGGCAAAAATCAATGAATATTGTAAATGCACAAACAGTAATTTCTCCGCATTGCAAGGTGCAATTCTGAAATTTTTTGCTTTTTCCTGCTCCTCTTAGCATGATAAAGAAGATTCAAAGAGAGTGAGATGCCAGCTCCTTTCATTCAGTCAGTAGCTTCAATCATTTCTGGACGTTTTTCAATGGCAAAAATCAATGAATATTGTAAATGCACAAACAGTAATTTCTCCGCATTGCAAGGTGCAATTCTGAAATTTTTTGCTTTTTCCTGCTCCTCTTAGCATGATAAAGAAGATTCAAAGAGAGTGAGATGCCAGCTCCTTTCATTCAGTCAGTACCTTCAATCATTTCTGGACGTTTTTCAATGGCAAAAATCAATGAATATTGTAAATGCACAAACAGTAATTTCTCCGCATTGCAAGGTGCAATTCTGAAATTTTTTGCTTTTTCCTGCTCCTCTTAGCATGATAAAGAAGATTCAAAGAGAGTGAGGTGCCAGCTCCTTTCATTCAGTCAGGAGCTTCAAACATTTCTGGTATATGAATAACATGTTTTTCAATGGCAAAAATCAATGAATATTGTAAATGCACAAACAGTAATTTCTCCGCATTGCAAGGTGCAATTCTGAAATTTTTTGCTTTTTCCTGCTCCTCTTAGCATGATAAAGAAGATTCAAAGAGAGTGAGATGCCAGCTCCTTTCATTCAGTCAGTAGCTTCAATCATTTCTGGACGTTTTTCAATGGCAAAAATCAATGAATATTGTAAATGCACAAACAGTAATTTCTCCGCATTGGAAGGTGCAATTCTGAAATTTTTTGCTTTTTCCTGCTCCTCTTAGCATGATAAACAAGATTCAAAGAGAGTGAGATGCCAGCTCCTTTCATTCAGTCAGTAGCTTCAATCATTTCTGGACGTTTTTCAATGGCAAAAATCATTGAATATTGTAAATGCACAAACAGTAATTTCTCCGCATTGCAAGGTGCAATTCTGAAATTTTTTACTTTTTCCTGCTCCTCTTAGCATGATAAAGAAGATTCAAAGAGAGTGAGATGCCAGCTCCTTTCATTCAGTCAGTAGCTTCAATCATTTCTGGTATATGAATAACATGATGTTTTTCATTCGCAAAAATCAATGAATATTGTAAATGCACAAACAGTAATTTCTCCGCATTGCAAGGTGCAATTCTGAAATTTTTTGCTTTTTCCTGCTCCTCTTAGCATAATAAAGAAGATTCAAAGAGAGTGAGATGCCAGCTCCTTTCATTCAGTCAGTAGCTTCAATCATTTCTGGATGTTTTTCAATGGCAAAAATCAATGAATATTGTAAATGCACAAACAGTAATTTCTCCGCATTGCAAGGTGCAATTCTGAAATTTTTTGCTTTTTCCTGCTCCTCTTAGCATGATAAAGAAGATTCAAAGAGAGTGAGATGCCAGCTCCTTTCCTTCAGTCAGTAGCTTCAATCATTTCTGGTATATGAATAACATGATGTTTTTCAATGGCAAAAATCAATGAATTTTGTAAATGCACAAACAGTAATTTCTCCGCATTGCAAGGCGCAATTCTGAAATTTTTTGCTTTTTCCTGCTCCTCTTAGCATGATAAAGAAGATTCAAAGAGAGTGAGATGCCAGCTCCTTTCATTCAGTCAGTAGCTTCAATCATTTCTGGACATTTTTCAATGGCAAAAATCAATGAATATTGTAAATGCACAAACAGTAATTTCTCCGCATTGCAAGGTGCAATTCTGAAATTTTTTGCTTTTTCCTGCTCCTCTTAGCATGATAAAGAAGATTCAAAGAGAGTGAGATGCCAGCTCCTTTCATTCAGTCAGTAGCTTCAATCATTTCTGGACGTTTTTCAATGGCAAAAATCAATGAATATTGTAAATGCACAAACAGTAATTTCTCCGCATTGCAAGGTGCAATTCTGAAATTTTTTGCTTTTTCCTGCTCCTCTTAGCATGATAAAGAAGATTCAAAGAGAGTGAGATGCCAGCTCCTTTCATTCAGTCAGTACCTTCAATCATTTCTGGACGTTTTTCAATGGCAAAAATCAATGAATATTGTAAATGCACAAACAGTAATTTCTCCGCATTGCAAGGTGCAATTCTGAAATTTTTTGCTTTTTCCTGCTCCTCTTAGCATGATAAAGAAGATTCAAAGAGAGTGAGATGCCAGCTCCTTTCATTCAGTCAGTAGCTTCAATCATTTCTGGACGTTTTTCAATGGCAAAAATCAATGAATATTGTAAATGCACAAACTGTAATTTCTCCGCATTGCAAGGTGCAATTCTGAAATTTTTTGCTTTTTCCTGCTCCTCTTAGCATGATAAAGAAGATTCAAAGAGAGTGAGATGCCAGCTCCTTTCATTCTGTCAGTAGCTTCAATCATTTCTGGTATATGAATAACATGATGTTTTTCAATAGCAAAAATCAATGAATATTGTAAATGCACAAACAGTAATTTCTCCGCATTGCAAGGTGCAATTCTGAAATTTTTTGCTTTTTCCTGCTCCTCTTAGCATGATAAAGAAGATTCAAAGAGAGTGAGATGCCAGCTCCTTTCATTCAGTCAGTAGCTTCAATCATTTCTGGACATTTTTCAATGGCAAAAATCAATGAATATTGTAAATGCACAAACAGTAATTTCTCCGCATTGCAAGGTGCAATTCTGAAATTTTTTGCTTTTTCCTGCTCCTGTTAGCATGATAAACAAGATTCAAAGAGAGTGAGATGCCATCTCCTTTCATTCAGTCAGTAGCTTCAATCATTTCTGGACGTTTTTCAATGGCAAAAATCAATGAATATTGTAAATGCACAAACAGTAATTTCTCCGCATTGCAAGGTGCAATTCTGAAATTTTTTGCTTTTTCCTGCTCCTCTTAGCATGATAAAGAAGATTCAAAGAGAGTGAGATGCCAGCTCCTTTCATTCAGTCAGTAGCTTCAATCATTTCTGGTATATGAATAACATGATGTTTTTCAATGGCAAAAATCAATGAATATTGTAAATGCACAAACAGTAATTTCTCCGCATTGCAAGGTGCAATTCTGAAATTTTTTGCTTTTTCCTGCTCCTCTTAGCATGATAAAGAAGATTCAAAGAGAGTGAGATGCCAGCTCCTTTCATTCAGTCAGTAGCTTCAATCATTTCTGGACGTTTTTCAATGGCAAAAATCAATGAATATTGTAAATGCACAAACAGTAATTTCTCCGCATTGCAAGGTGCAATTCTGAAATTTTTTGCTTTTTCCTGCTCCTCTTAGCATGATAAACAAGATTCAAAGAGAGTGAGATGCCAGCTCCTTTCATTCAGTCAGTAGCTTCAATCATTTCTGGACGTTTTTCAATGGCAAAAATCATTGAATATTGTAAATGCACAAACAGTAATTTCTCCGCATTGCAAGGTGCAATTCTGAAATTTTTTACTTTTTCCTGCTCCTCTTAGCATGATAAAGAAGATTCAAAGAGAGTGAGATGCCAGCTCCTTTCATTCAGTCAGTAGCTTCAATCATTTCTGGTATATGAATAACATGATGTTTTTCAATCGCAAAAATCAATGAATATTGTAAATGCACAAACAGTAATTTCTCCGCATTGCAAGGTGCAATTCTGAAATTTTTTGCTTTTTCCTGCTCCTCTTAGCATGATAAAGAAGATTCAAAGAGAGTGAGATGCCAGCTCCTTTCATTCAGTCAGTAGCTACAATCATTTCTGGATGTTTTTCAATGGCAAAAATCAATGAATATTGTAAATGCACAAACAGTAATTTCTCCGCATTGCAAGGTGCAATTCTGAAATTTTTTGCTTTTTCCTGCTCCTCTTAGCATGATAAAGAAGATTCAAAGAGAGTGAGATGCCAGCTCCTTTCCTTCAGTCAGTAGCTTCAATCATTTCTGGTATATGAATAACATGATGTTTTTCAATGGCAAAAATCAATGAATTTTGTAAATGCACAAACAGTAATTTCTCCGCATTGCAAGGCGCAATTCTGAAATTTTTTGCTTTTTCCTGCTCCTCTTAGCATGATAAAGAAGATTCAAAGAGAGGGAGATGCCAGCTCCTTTCATTCAGTCAGTAGCTTCAATCATTTCTGGACATTTTTCAATGGCAAAAATCAATGAATATTGTAAATGCACAAACAGTAATTTCTCCGCATTGCAAGGTGCAATTCTGAAATTTTTTGCTTTTTCCTGCTCCTCTTAGCATGATAAAGAAGATTCAAAGAGAGTGAGATGCCAGCTCCTTTCATTCAGTCAGTAGCTACAATCATTTCTGGATGTTTTTCAATGGCAAAAATCAATGAATATTGTAAATGCACAAACAGTAATTTCTCCGCATTGCAAGGTGCAATTCTGAAATTTTTTGCTTTTTCCTGCTCCTCTTAGCATGATAAAGAAGATTCAAAGAGAGTGAGATGCCAGCTCCTTTCCTTCAGTCAGTAGCTTCAATCATTTCTGGTATATGAATAACATGATGTTTTTCAATGGCAAAAATCAATGAATTTTGTAAATGCACAAACAGTAATTTCTCCGCATTGCAAGGCGCAATTCTGAAATTTTTTGCTTTTTCCTGCTCCTCTTAGCATGATAAAGAAGATTCAAAGAGAGGGAGATGCCAGCTCCTTTCATTCAGTCAGTAGCTTCAATCATTTCTGGACATTTTTCAATGGCAAAAATCAATGAATATTGTAAATGCACAAACAGTAATTTCTCCGCATTGCAAGGTGCAATTCTGAAATTTTTTGCTTTTTCCTGCTCCTCTTAGCATGATAAAGAAGATTCAAAGAGAGTGAGATGCCAGCTCCTTTCATTCAGTCAGTAGCTTCAATCATTTCTGGACGTTTTTCAATGGCAAAAATCAATGAATATTGTAAATGCACAAACAGTAATTTCTCCGCATTGCAAGGTGCAATTCTGAAATTTTTTGCTTTTTCCTGCTCCTCTTAGCATGATAAAGAAGATTCAAAGAGAGTGATATGCCAGCTCCTTTCATTCAGTCAGTACCTTCAATCATTTCTGGACGTTTTTCAATGGCAAAAATCAATGAATATTGTAAATGCACAAACAGTAATTTCTCCGCATTGCAAGGTGCAATTCTGAAATTTTTTGCTTTTTCCTGCTCCTCTTAGCATGATAAAGAAGATTCAAAGAGAGTGAGATGCCAGCTCCTTTCATTCAGTCAGTAGCTTCAATCATTTCTGGACGTTTTTCAATGGCAAAAATCAATGAATATTGTAAATGCACAAACTGTAATTTCTCCGCATTGCAAGGTGCAATTCTGAAATTTTTTGCTTTTTCCTGCTCCTCTTAGCATGATAAAGAAGATTCAAAGAGAGTGAGATGCCAGCTCCTTTCATTCAGTCAGTAGCTTCAATCATTTCTGGTATATGAATAACATGATGTTTTTCAATAGCAAAAATCAATGAATATTGTAAATGCACAAACAGTAATTTCTCCGCATTGCAAGGTGCAATTCTGAAATTTTTTGCTTTATCCTGCTCCTCTTAGCATGATAAAGAAGATTCAAAGAGAGTGAGATGCCAGCTCCTTTCATTCAGTCAGTAGCTTCAATCATTTCTGGACGTTTTTCAATGGCAAAAATCAATGAATATTGTAAATGCACAAACAGTAATTTCTCCACATTGCAAGGTGCAATTCTGAAATTTTTTGCTTTTTCCTGCTCCTCTTAGCATGATAAACAAGATTCAAAGAGAGTGAGATGCCAGCTCCTTTCATTCAGTCAGTAGCTTCAATCATTTCTGGACGTTTTTCAATGGCAAAAATCATTGAATATTGTAAATGCACAAACAGTAATTTCTCCGCATTGCAAGGTGCAATTCTGAAATTTTTTACTTTTTCCTGCTCCTCTTAGCATGATAAAGAAGATTCAAAGAGAGTGAGATGCCAGCTCCTTTCATTCAGTCAGTAGCTTCAATCATTTCTGGACGTTTTTCAATGGCAAAAATCAATGAATATTGTAAATGCACAAACAGTAATTTCTCCGCATTGCAAGGTGCAATTCTGAAATTTTTTGCTTTTTCCTGCTCCTCTTAGCATGATAAAGAAGATTCAAAGAGAGTGAGATGCCAGCTCCTTTCCTTCAGTCAGTAGCTTCAATCATTTCTGGTATATGAATAACATGATGTTTTTCAATGGCAAAAATCAATGAATTTTGTAAATGCACAAACAGTAATTTCTCCGCATTGCAAGGCGCAATTCTGAAATTTTTTGCTTTTTCCTGCTCCTCTTAGCATGATAAAGAAGATTCAAAGAGAGTGAGATGCCAGCTCCTTTCATTCAGTCAGTAGCTTCAATCATTTCTGGACATTTTTCAATGGCAAAAATCAATGAATATTGTAAATGCACAAACAGTAATTTCTCCGCATTGCAAGGTGCAATTCTGAAATTTTTTGCTTTTTCCTGCTCCTCTTAGCATGATAAAGAAGATTCAAAGAGAGTGAGGTGCCAGCTCCTTTCATTCAGTCAGGAGCTTCAAACATTTCTGGTATATGAATAACATGTTTTTCAATGGCAAAAATCAATGAATATTGTAAATGCACAAACAGTAATTTCTCCGCATTGCAAGGTGCAATTCTGAAATTTTTTGCTTTTTCCTGCTCCTCTTAGCATGATAAAGAAGATTCAAAGAGAGTGAGATGCCAGCTCCTTTCATTCAGTCAGTAGCTTCAATCATTTCTGGATGTTTTTCAATGGCAAAAATCAATGAATATTGTAAATGCACAAACTGTAATTTCTCCGCATTGCAAGGTGCAATTCTGAAATTTTTTGCTTTTTCCTGCTCCTCTTAGCATGATAAAGAAGATTCAAAGAGAGTGAGATTCCAGCTCCTTTCATTCAGTCAGTAGCTTCAATCATTTCTGGACGTTTTTCAATGGCAAAAATCAATGAATATTGTAAATGCACAAACAGTAATTTCTCCGCATTGCAAGGTGCAATTCTGAAATTTTTTGCTTTTTCCTGCTCCTCTTAGCATGATAAAGAAGATTCAAAGAGAGTGAGATGCCAGCTCCTTTCATTCAGTCAGTAGCTTCAAACATTTCTGGTATATGAATAACATGATGTTTTTCAATGGCAAAAATCAATGAATATTGTAAATGCACAAACAGTAATTTCTCCGCATTGCAAGGTGCAAGTCTGAAATTTTTTGCTTTTTCCTGCTCCTCTTAGCATGATAAAGAAGATTCAAAGAGAGTGAGATGCCAGCTCCTTTCATTCAATCAGTAGCTTCAAACATTTCTGGTATATGAATAACATGATGTTTTTCAATGGCAAAAATCAATGAATATTGTAAATGCACAAACAGTAATTTCTCCGCATTGCAAGGTGCAAGTCTGAAATTTTTTGCTTTATCCTGCTCCTCTTAGCATGATAAAGAAGATTCAAAGAGAGTGAGATGCCAGCTCCTTTCATTCAGTCAGTAGCTTCAATCATTTCTGGTATATGAATAACATGATGTTTTTCAATGGCAAAAATCAATGAATATTGTAAATGCACAAACAGTAATTTCTCCGCATTGCAAGGTGCAATTCTGAAATTTTTTGCTTTTTCCTGCTCCTCTTAGCATGATAAAGAAGATTCAAAGAGAGTGAGATGCCAGCTCCTTTCATTCAGTCAGTAGCTTCAAACATTTCTGGTATATGAATAACATGATGTTTTTCAATGGCAAAAATCAATGAATATTGTAAATGCACAAACAGTAATTTCTCCGCATTGCAAGGTGCAATTCTGAAATTTTTTGCTTTTTCCTGCTCCTCTTAGCATGATAAAGAAGATTCAAAGAGAGTGAGATGCCAGCTCCTTTCATTCAGTCAGTAGCTTCAATCATTTCTGGACGTTTTTCAATGGCAAAAATCAATGAATATTGTAAATGCACAAACAGTAATTTCTCCGCATTGCAAGGTGCAATTCTGAAAATTTTTGCTTTTTCCTGCTCCTCTTAGCATGATAAAGAAGTTTCAAAGAGAGTGAGATGCCAGCTCCTTTCATTCAGTCAGTAGCTTCAATAATTTCTGGACGTTTTTCAATGGCAAAAATCAATGAATATTGTAAATGCACAAACAGTAATTTCTCCGCATTGCAAGGTGCAATTCTGAAATTTTTTGCTTTTTCCTGCTCCTCTTAGCATGATAAACAAGATTCAAAGAGAGTGAGATGCCAGCTCCTTTCATTCAGTCAGTAGCTTCAATCATTTCTGGACATTTTTCAATGGCAAAAATCAATGAATATTGTAAATGCACAAACAGTAATTTATCCGCATTGCAAGGTGCAATTCTGAAATTTTTTGCTTTTTCCTGCTCCTCTTAGCATGATAAAGAAGATTCAAAGAGAGTGAGATGCCAGCTCCTTTCATTCAGTCAGTAGCTTCAAACATTTCTGGTATATGAATAACATGATGTTTTTCAATGGCAAAAATCAATGAATATTGTAAATGCACAAACAGTAATTTCTCCGCATTGCAAGGTGCAATTCTGAAATTTTTTGCTTTTTCCTGCTCCTCTTAGCATGATAAAGAAGATTCAAAGAGAGTGAGATGCCAGCTCCTTTCATTCAGTCAGTAGCTTCAATCATTTCTGGACGTTTTTCAATGGCAAAAATCAATGAATATTGTAAATGCACAAACAGTAATTTCTCCGCATTGCAAGGTGCAATTCTGAAATTTTTTGCTTTTTCCTGCTCCTCTTAGCATTATGAAGAAGATTCAAAGAGAGTGAGATGCCAGCTCCTTTCATTCAGTCAGTAGCTTCAAACATTTCTGGTATATGAATAACATGATGTTTTTCAATGGCAAAAATCAATGAATATTGTAAATGCACAAACAGTAATTTCTCCGCATTGCAAGGTGCAATTCTGAAATTTTTTGCTTTTTCCTGCTCCTCTTAGCATGATAAAGAAGATTCAAAGAGAGTGAGATGCCAGCTCCTTTCGTTCAGTCAGTAGCTTCAATCATTTCTGGACGTTTTTCAATGGCAAAAATCATTGAATATTGTAAATGCACAAACAGTAATTTCTCCGCATTGCAAGGTGCAATTCTGAAATTTTTTACTTTTTCCTGCTCCTCTTAGCATGATAAAAAAGATTCAAAGAGTGTGAGATGCCAGCTCCTTTCATTCAGTCAGTAGCTTCAATCATTTCTGGTATATGAATAACATGATGTTTTTCAATGGCAAAAATCAATGAATATTGTAAATGCACAAACAGTAATTTCTCCGCATTGCAAGGTGCAATTCTGAAATTTTTTGCTTTTTCCTGCTCCTCTTAGCATGATAAAGAAGATTCAAAGAGAGTGAGATGCCAGCTCCTTTCATTCAGTCAGTAGCTTCAAACATTTCTGGTATATGAATAACATGATGTTTTTCAATGGCAAAAATCAATGAATATTGTAAATGCACAAACAGTAATTTCTCCGCATTGCAAGGTGCAAGTCTGAAATTTTTTGCTTTTTCCTGCTCCTCTTAGCATGATAAAGAAGATTCAAAGAGAGTGAGATGCCAGCTCCTTTCATTCAATCAGTAGCTTCAAACATTTCTGGTATATGAATAACATGATGTTTTTCAATGGCAAAAATCAATGAATATTGTAAATGCACAAACAGTAATTTCTCCGCATTGCAAGGTGCAAGTCTGAAATTTTTTGCTTTATCCTGCTCCTCTTAGCATGATAAAGAAGATTCAAAGAGAGTGAGATGCCAGCTCCTTTCATTCAGTCAGTAGCTTCAATCATTTCTGGTATATGAATAACATGATGTTTTTCAATGGCAAAAATCAATGAATATTGTAAATGCACAAACAGTAATTTCTCCGCATTGCAAGGTGCAATTCTGAAATTTTTTGCTTTTTCCTGCTCCTCTTAGCATGATAAAGAAGATTCAAAGAGAGTGAGATGCCAGCTCCTTTCATTCAGTCAGTAGCTTCAAACATTTCTGGTATATGAATAACATGATGTTTTTCAATGGCAAAAATCAATGAATATTGTAAATGCACAAACAGTAATTTCTCCGCATTGC
>NW_027367629.1:0-56314 GCF_046119375.1 Phyllobates terribilis
ATTGTAAATGCACAAACAGTAATATCTCCACATTGCACGGTGCAATTCTGAAATTTTTAGCTTTTTCCTGTTAATCCTAGCATGATAAAGAAGATTCAAAGAGAGTGAGATGCCAGCTCCTTTCATTCAGTCAGTAGCTTCAAACATTTCTGGTATATGAAAAACATGTTTTTCAATGGCAAAAATCAATGAATATTGTAAATGCACAAACAGTAATATCTCCACATTGCAAGGTGCAATTCTGAAATTTTTTGCTTTTTCCTGCTAATCCTAGCATGATAAAGAAGATTCAAAGAGAGTGAGATGCCAGCTCCTTTCATTCAGTCAGTAGCTTCAAACATTTCTGGTATATGAAAAACATGTTTTTCAATGGCAAAAATCAATGAATATTGTAAATGCACAAACAGTAATATCTCCACATTGCAAGGTGCAATTCTGAAATTTTTTGCTTTTTCCTGCTAATCCTAGCATGATAAAGAAGATTCAAAGAGAGTGAGATGCCAGCTCCTTTCATTCAGTCAGTAGCTTCAAACATTTCTGGTATATGAAAAACATGTTTTTCAATGGCAAAAATCAATGAATATTGTAAATGCACAAACAGTAATATCTCCACATTGCAAGGTGCAATTCTGAAATTTTTTGCTTTTTCCTGCTAATCCTAGCATGATAAAGAAGATTCAAAGAGTGTGAGATGCCAGCTCCTTTCATTCAGTCAGTAGCTTCAAACATTTCTGGTATATGAAAAACATGTTTTTCAATGGCAAAAATCAATGAATATTGTAAATGCACAAACAGTAATATCTCCACATTGCACGGTGCAATTCTGAAATTTTTAGCTTTTTCCTGTTAATCCTAGCATGATAAAGAAGATTCAAAGAGAGTGAGATGCCAGCTCCTTTCATTCAGTCAGTAGCTTCAAACATTTCTGGTATATGAAAAACATGTTTTTCAATGGCAAAAATCAATGAATATTGTAAATGCACAAACAGTAATATCTCCACATTGCACGGTGCAATTCTGAAATTTTTAGCTTTTTCCTGTTAATCCTAGCATGATAAAGAAGATTCAAAGAGAGTGAGATGCCAGCTCCTTTCATTCAGTCAGTAGCTTCAAACATTTCTGGTATATGAAAAACATGTTTTTCAATGGCAAAAATCAATGAATATTGTAAATGCACAAACAGTAATATCTCCACATTGCAAGGTGCAATTCTGAAATTTTTTGCTTTTTCCTGCTAATCCTAGCATGATAAAGAAGATTCAAAGAGAGTGAGATGCCAGCTCCTTTCATTCAGTCAGTAGCTTCAAACATTTCTGGTATATGAAAAACATGTTTTTCAATGACAAAAATCAATGAATATTGTAAATGCACAAACAGTAATATCTCCACATTGCACGGTGCAATTCTGAAATTTTTAGCTTTTTCCTGTTAATCCTAGCATGATAAAGAAGATTCAAAGAGAGTGAGATGCCAGCTCCTTTCATTCAGTCAGTAGCTTCAAACATTTCTGGTATATGAAAAACATGTTTTTCAATGGCAAAAATCAATGAATATTGTAAATGCACAAACAGTAATATCTCCACATTGCAAGGTGCAATTCTGAAATTTTTTGCTTTTTCCTGTTAATCCTAGCATGATAAAGAAGATTCAAAGAGAGTGAGATGCCAGCTCCTTTCATTCAGTCAGTAGCTTCAAACATTTCTGGTATATGAAAAACATGTTTTTCAATGGCAAAAATCAATGAATATTGTAAATGCACAAACAGTAATATCTCCACATTGCACGGTGCAATTCTGAAATTTTTAGCTTTTTCCTGTTAATCCTAGCATGATAAAGAAGATTCAAAGAGAGTGAGATGCCAGCTTCTTTCATTCAGTCAGTAGCTTCAAACATTTCTGGTATATGAAAAACATGTTTTTCAATGGCAAAAATCAATGAATATTGTAAATGCACAAACAGTAATATCTCCACATTGCAAGGTGCAATTCTGAAATTTTTTGCTTTTTCCTGCTAATCCTAGCATGATAAAGAAGATTCAAAGAGAGTGAGATGCCAGCTCCTTTCAGTCAGTAGCTTCAAACATTTCTGGTATATGAAAAACATGTTTTTCAATGGCAAAAATCATTGAATATTGTAAATGCACAAACAGTAATATCTCCACATTGCACGGTGCAATTCTGAAATTTTTAGCTTTTTCCTGTTAATCCTAGCATGATAAAGAAGATTCAAAGAGAGTGAGATGCCAGCTCCTTTCATTCAGTCAGTAGCTTCAAACATTTCTGGTATATGAAAAACATGTTTTTCAATGGCAAAAATCAATGAATATTGTAAATGCACAAACAGTAATATCTCCACATTGCAAGGTGCAATTCTGAAATTTTTTGCTTTTTCCTGTTAATCCTAGCATGATAAAGAAGATTCAAAGAGAGTGAGATGCCAGCTCCTTTCATTCAGTCAGTAGCTTCAAACATTTCTGGTATATGAAAAACATGTTTTTCAATGGCAAAAATCAATGAATATTGTAAATGCACAAACAGTAATATCTCCACATTGCAAGGTGCAATTCTGAAATTTTTTGCTTTTTCCTGTTAATCCTAGCATGATAAAGAAGATTCAAAGAGAGTGAGATGCCAGCTCCTTTCATTCAGTCAGTAGCTTCAAACATTTCTGGTATATGAAAAACATGTTTTTCAATGGCAAAAATCAATGAATATTGTAAATGCACAAACAGTAATATCTCCACATTGCAAGGTGCAATTCTGAAATTTTTTGCTTTTTCCTGCTAATCCTAGCATGATAAAGAAGATTCAAAGAGTGTGAGATGCCAGCTCCTTTCATTCAGTCAGTAGCTTCAAACATTTCTGGTATATGAAAAACATGTTTTTCAATGGCAAAAATCAATGAATATTGTAAATGCACAAACAGTAATATCTCCACATTGCACGGTGCAATTCTGAAATTTTTAGCTTTTTCCTGTTAATCCTAGCATGATAAAGAAGATTCAAAGAGAGTGAGATGCCAGCTCCTTTCATTCAGTCAGTAGCTTCAAACATTTCTGGTATATGAAAAACATGTTTTTCAATGGCAAAAATCAATGAATATTGTAAATGCACAAACAGTAATATCTCCACATTGCACGGTGCAATTCTGAAATTTTTAGCTTTTTCCTGTTAATCCTAGCATGATAAAGAAGATTCAAAGAGAGTGAGATGCCAGCTCCTTTCATTCAGTCAGTAGCTTCAAACATTTCTGGTATATGAAAAACATGTTTTTCAATGGCAAAAATCAATGAATATTGTAAATGCACAAACAGTAATATCTCCACATTGCAAGGTGCAATTCTGAAATTTTTTGCTTTTTCCTGCTAATCCTAGCATGATAAAGAAGATTCAAAGAGAGTGAGATGCCAGCTCCTTTCATTCAGTCAGTAGCTTCAAACATTTCTGGTATATGAAAAACATGTTTTTCAATGACAAAAATCAATGAATATTGTAAATGCACAAACAGTAATATCTCCACATTGCACGGTGCAATTCTGAAATTTTTAGCTTTTTCCTGTTAATCCTAGCATGATAAAGAAGATTCAAAGAGAGTGAGATGCCAGCTCCTTTCATTCAGTCAGTAGCTTCAAACATTTCTGGTATATGAAAAACATGTTTTTCAATGGCAAAAATCAATGAATATTGTAAATGCACAAACAGTAATATCTCCACATTGCAAGGTGCAATTCTGAAATTTTTTGCTTTTTCCTGTTAATCCTAGCATGATAAAGAAGATTCAAAGAGAGTGAGATGCCAGCTCCTTTCATTCAGTCAGTAGCTTCAAACATTTCTGGTATATGAAAAACATGTTTTTCAATGGCAAAAATCAATGAATATTGTAAATGCACAAACAGTAATATCTCCACATTGCACGGTGCAATTCTGAAATTTTTAGCTTTTTCCTGTTAATCCTAGCATGATAAAGAAGATTCAAAGAGAGTGAGATGCCAGCTTCTTTCATTCAGTCAGTAGCTTCAAACATTTCTGGTATATGAAAAACATGTTTTTCAATGGCAAAAATCAATGAATATTGTAAATGCACAAACAGTAATATCTCCACATTGCAAGGTGCAATTCTGAAATTTTTTGCTTTTTCCTGCTAATCCTAGCATGATAAAGAAGATTCAAAGAGAGTGAGATGCCAGCTCCTTTCAGTCAGTAGCTTCAAACATTTCTGGTATATGAAAAACATGTTTTTCAATGGCAAAAATCATTGAATATTGTAAATGCACAAACAGTAATATCTCCACATTGCACGGTGCAATTCTGAAATTTTTAGCTTTTTCCTGTTAATCCTAGCATGATAAAGAAGATTCAAAGAGAGTGAGATGCCAGCTCCTTTCATTCAGTCAGTAGCTTCAAACATTTCTGGTATATGAAAAACATGTTTTTCAATGGCAAAAATCAATGAATATTGTAAATGCACAAACAGTAATATCTCCACATTGCAAGGTGCAATTCTGAAATTTTTTGCTTTTTCCTGTTAATCCTAGCATGATAAAGAAGATTCAAAGAGAGTGAGATGCCAGCTCCTTTCATTCAGTCAGTAGCTTCAAACATTTCTGGTATATGAAAAACGTTTTACAATGGCAAAAATCAATGAATATTGTAAATGCACAAACAGTAATATCTCCACATTGCACGGTGCAATTCTGAAATTTTTAGCTTTTTCCTGTTAATCCTAGCATGATAAAGAAGATTCAAAGAGAGTGAGATGCCAGCTCCTTTCATTCAGTCAGTAGCTTCAAACATTTCTGGTATATGAAAAACATGTTTTTCAATGGCAAAAATCAATGAATATTGTAAATGCACAAACAGTAATATCTCCACATTGCAAGGTGCAATTCTGAAATTTTTTGCTTTTTCCTGCTAATCCTAGCATGATAAAGAAGATTCAAAGAGTGTGAGATGCCAGCTCCTTTCATTCAGTCAGTAGCTTCAAACATTTCTGGTATATGAAAAACATGTTTTTCAATGGCAAAAATCAATGAATATTGTAAATGCACAAACAGTAATATCTCCACATTGCACGGTGCAATTCTGAAATTTTTAGCTTTTTCCTGTTAATCCTAGCATGATAAGATTCAAAGAGAGTGAGATGCCAGCTCCTTTCATTCAGTCAGTAGCTTCAAACATTTCTGGTATATGAAAAACATGTTTTTCAATGGCAAAAATCAATGAATATTGTAAATGCACAAACAGTAATATCTCCACATTGCAAGGTGCAATTCTGAAATTTTTTGCTTTTTCCTGTTAATCCTAGCATGATAAAGAAGATTCAAAGAGAGTGAGATGCCAGCTCCTTTCATTCAGTCAGTAGCTTCAAACATTTCTGGTATATGAAAAACGTTTTACAATGGCAAAAATCAATGAATATTGTAAATGCACAAACAGTTATATCTCCACATTGCACGGTGCAATTCTGAAATTTTTAGCTTTTTCCTGTTAATCCTAGCATGATAAAGAAGATTCAAAGAGAGTGAGATGCCAGCTCCTTTCATTCAGTCAGTAGCTTCAAACATTTCTGGTATATGAAAAACATGTTTTTCAATGGCAAAAATCAATGAATATTGTAAATGCACAAACAGTAATATCTCCACATTGCAAGGTGCAATTCTGAAATTTTTTGCTTTTTCCTGTTAATCCTAGCATGATAAAGAAGATTCAAAGAGAGTGAGATGCCAGCTCCTTTCATTCAGTCAGTAGCTTCAAACATTTCTGGTATATGAAAAACATGTTTTTCAATGGCAAAAATCAATGAATATTGTAAATGCACAAACAGTAATATCTCCACATTGCAAGGTGCAATTCTGAAATTTTTTGCTTTTTCCTGCTAATCCTAGCATGATAAAGAAGATTCAAAGAGAGTGAGATGCCAGCTCCTTTCATTCAGTCAGTAGCTTCAAACATTTCTGGTATATGAAAAACATGTTTTTCAATGGCAAAAATCAATGAATATTGTAAATGCACAAACAGTAATATCTCCACATTGCAAGGTGCAATTCTGAAATTTTTTGCTTTTTCCTGCTAATCCTAGCATGATAAAGAAGATTCAAAGAGAGTGAGATGCCAGCTCCTTTCATTCAGTCAGTAGCTTCAAACATTTCTGGTATATGAAAAACATGTTTTTCAATGGCAAAAATCAATGAATATTGTAAATGCACAAACAGTAATATCTCCACATTGCAAGGTGCAATTCTGAAATTTTTTGCTTTTTCCTGCTAATCCTAGCATGATAAAGAAGATTCAAAGAGAGTGAGATGCCAGCTCCTTTCATTCAGTCAGTAGCTTCAAACATTTCTGGTATATGAAAAACATGTTTTTCAATGACAAAAATCAATGAATATTGTAAATGCACAAACAGTAATATCTCCACATTGCACGGTGCAATTCTGAAATTTTTAGCTTTTTCCTGTTAATCCTAGCATGATAAAGAAGATTCAAAGAGAGTGAGATGCCAGCTCCTTTCATTCAGTCAGTAGCTTCAAACATTTCTGGTATATGAAAAACATGTTTTTCAATGGCAAAAATCAATGAATATTGTAAATGCACAAACAGTAATATCTCCACATTGCAAGGTGCAATTCTGAAATTTTTTGCTTTTTCCTGTTAATCCTAGCATGATAAAGAAGATTCAAAGAGAGTGAGATGCCAGCTCCTTTCATTCAGTCAGTAGCTTCAAACATTTCTGGTATATGAAAAACGTTTTTCAATGGCAAAAATCAATGAATATTGTAAATGCACAAACAGTAATATCTCCACATTGCACGGTGCAATTCTGAAATTTTTAGCTTTTTCCTGTTAATCCTAGCATGATAAAGAAGATTCAAAGAGAGTGAGATGCCAGCTTCTTTCATTCAGTCAGTAGCTTCAAACATTTCTGGTATATGAAAAACATGTTTTTCAATGGCAAAAATCAATGAATATTGTAAATGCACAAACAGTAATATCTCCACATTGCAAGGTGCAATTCTGAAATTTTTTGCTTTTTCCTGCTAATCCTAGCATGATAAAGAAGATTCAAAGAGAGTGAGATGCCAGCTCCTTTCAGTCAGTAGCTTCAAACATTTCTGGTATATGAAAAACATGTTTTTCAATGGCAAAAATCATTGAATATTGTAAATGCACAAACAGTAATATCTCCACATTGCACGGTGCAATTCTGAAATTTTTAGCTTTTTCCTGTTAATCCTAGCATGATAAAGAAGATTTAAAGAGAGTGAGATGCCAGCTCCTTTCATTCAGTCAGTAGCTTCAAACATTTCTGGTATATGAAAAACATGTTTTTCAATGGCAAAAATCAATGAATATTGTAAATGCACAAACAGTAATATCTCCACATTGCAAGGTGCAATTCTGAAATTTTTTGCTTTTTCCTGTTAATCCTAGCATGATAAAGAAGATTCAAAGAGAGTGAGATGCCAGCTCCTTTCATTCAGTCAGTAGCTTCAAACATTTCTGGTATATGAAAAACGTTTTACAATGGCAAAAATCAATGAATATTGTAAATGCACAAACAGTAATATCTCCACATTGCACGGTGCAATTCTGAAATTTTTAGCTTTTTCCTGTTAATCCTAGCATGATAAAGAAGATTCAAAGAGAGTGAGATGCCAGCTCCTTTCATTCAGTCAGTAGCTTCAAACATTTCTGGTATATGAAAAACATGTTTTTCAATGGCAAAAATCAATGAATATTGTAAATGCACAAACAGTAATATCTCCACATTGCAAGGTGCAATTCTGAAATTTTTTGCTTTTTCCTGCTAATCCTAGCATGATAAAGAAGATTCAAAGAGTGTGAGATGCCAGCTCCTTTCATTCAGTCAGTAGCTTCAAACATTTCTGGTATATGAAAAACATGTTTTTCAATGGCAAAAATCAATGAATATTGTAAATGCACAAACAGTAATATCTCCACATTGCACGGTGCAATTCTGAAATTTTTAGCTTTTTCCTGTTAATCCTAGCATGATAAGATTCAAAGAGAGTGAGATGCCAGCTCCTTTCATTCAGTCAGCAGCTTCAAACATTTCTGGTATATGAAAAACATGTTTTTCAATGGCAAAAATCAATGAATATTGTAAATGCACAAACAGTAATATCTCCACATTGCAAGGTGCAATTCTGAAATTTTTTGCTTTTTCCTGTTAATCCTAGCATGATAAAGAAGATTCAAAGAGAGTGAGATGCCAGCTCCTTTCATTCAGTCAGTAGCTTCAAACATTTCTGGTATATGAAAAACGTTTTACAATGGCAAAAATCAATGAATATTGTAAATGCACAAACAGTTATATCTCCACATTGCACGGTGCAATTCTGAAATTTTTAGCTTTTTCCTGTTAATCCTAGCATGATAAAGAAGATTCAAAGAGAGTGAGATGCCAGCTCCTTTCATTCAGTCAGTAGCTTCAAACATTTCTGGTATATGAAAAACATGTTTTTCAATGGCAAAAATCAATGAATATTGTAAATGCACAAACAGTAATATCTCCACATTGCAAGGTGCAATTCTGAAATTTTTTGCTTTTTCCTGTTAATCCTAGCATGATAAAGAAGATTCAAAGAGAGTGAGATGCCAGCTCCTTTCATTCAGTCAGTAGCTTCAAACATTTCTGGTATATGAAAAACATGTTTTTCAATGGCAAAAATCAATGAATATTGTAAATGCACAAACAGTAATATCTCCACATTGCAAGGTGCAATTCTGAAATTTTTTGCTTTTTCCTGCTAATCCTAGCATGATAAAGAAGATTCAAAGAGAGTGAGATGCCAGCTCCTTTCATTCAGTCAGTAGCTTCAAACATTTCTGGTATATGAAAAACATGTTTTTCAATGGCAAAAATCAATGAATATTGTAAATGCACAAACAGTAATATCTCCACATTGCAAGGTGCAATTCTGAAATTTTTTGCTTTTTCCTGCTAATCCTAGCATGATAAAGAAGATTCAAAGAGAGTGAGATGCCAGCTCCTTTCATTCAGTCAGTAGCTTCAAACATTTCTGGTATATGAAAAACATGTTTTTCAATGGCAAAAATCAATGAATATTGTAAATGCACAAACAGTAATATCTCCACATTGCAAGGTGCAATTCTGAAATTTTTTGCTTTTTCCTGCTAATCCTAGCATGATAAAGAAGATTCAAAGAGAGTGAGATGCCAGCTCCTTTCATTCAGTCAGTAGCTTCAAACATTTCTGGTATATGAAAAACATGTTTTTCAATGGCAAAAATCAATGAATATTGTAAATGCACAAACAGTAATATCTCCACATTGCACGGTGCAATTCTGAAATTTTTAGCTTTTTCCTGTTAATCCTAGCATGATAAAGAAGATTCAAAGAGAGTCAGATGCCAGCTCCTTTCATTCAGTCAGTAGCTTCAAACATTTCTGGTATATGAAAAACATGTTTTTCAATGGCAAAAATCAATGAATATTGTAAATGCACAAACAGTAATATCTCCACATTGCAAGGTGCAATTCTGAAATTTTTTGCTTTTTCCTGCTAATCCTAGCATGATAAAGAAGATTCAAAGAGAGTGAGATGCCAGCTCCTTTCATTCAGTCAGTAGCTTCAAACATTTCTGGTATATGAAAAACATGTTTTTCAATGGCAAAAATCAATGAATATTGTAAATGCACAAACAGTAATATCTCCACATTGCATGGTGCAATTCTGAAATTTTTAGCTTTTTCCTGTTAATCCTAGCATGATAAAGAAGATTCAAAGAGAGTGAGATGCCAGCTCCTTTCATTCAGTCAGTAGCTTCAAACATTTCTGGTATATGAAAAACGTTTTTCAATGGCAAAAATCAATGAATATTGTAAATGCACAAACAGTAATATCTCCACATTGCAAGGTGCAATTCTGAAATTTTTTGCTTTTTCCTGCTAATCCTAGCATGATAAAGAAGATTCAAAGAGAGTGAGATGCCAGCTCCTTTCATTCAGTCAGTAGCTTCAAACATTTCTGGTATATGAAAAACATGTTTTTCAATGGCAAAAATCAATGAATATTGTAAATGCACAAACAGTAATATCTCCACATTGCAAGGTGCAATTCTGAAATTTTTTGCTTTTTCCTGCTAATCCTAGCATGATAAAGAAGATTCAAAGAGAGTGAGATGCCAGCTCCTTTCATTCAGTCAGTAGCTTCAAACATTTCTGGTATATGAAAAACATGTTTTTCAATGGCAAAAATCAATGAATATTGTAAATGCACAAACAGTAATATCTCCACATTGCACGGTGCAATTCTGAAATTTTTAGCTTTTTCCTGTTAATCCTAGCATGATAAAGAAGATTCAAAGAGAGTGAGATGCCAGCTCCTTTCATTCAGTCAGTAGCTTCAAACATTTCTGGTATATTAAAAACATGTTTTTCAATGGCAAAAATCAATGAATATTGTAAATGCACAAACAGTAATATCTCCACATTGCAAGGTGCAATTCTGAAATTTTTTGCTTTTTCCTGTTAATCCTAGCATGATAAAGAAGATTCAAAGAGAGTGAGATGCCAGCTCCTTTCATTCAGTCAGTAGCTTCAAACATTTCTGGTATATGAAAAACATGTTTTTCAATGGCAAAAATCAATGAATATTGTAAATGCACAAACAGTAATATCTCCACATTGCAAGGTGCAATTCTGAAATTTTTTGCTTTTTCCTGCTAATCCTAGCATGATAAAGAAGATTCAAAGAGAGTGAGATGCCAGCTCCTTTCATTCAGTCAGTAGCTTCAAACATTTCTGGTATATGAAAAACATGTTTTTCAATGGCAAAAATCAATGAATATTGTAAATGCACAAACAGTAATATCTCCACATTGCACGGTGCAATTCTGAAATTTTTAGCTTTTTCCTGTTAATCCTAGCATGATAAAGAAGATTCAAAGAGAGTCAGATGCCAGCTCCTTTCATTCAGTCAGTAGCTTCAAACATTTCTGGTATATGAAAAACATGTTTTTCAATGGCAAAAATCAATGAATATTGTAAATGCACAAACAGTAATATCTCCACATTGCAAGGTGCAATTCTGAAATTTTTTGCTTTTTCCTGCTAATCCTAGCATGATAAAGAAGATTCAAAGAGAGTGAGATGCCAGCTCCTTTCATTGTCAGTAGCTTCAAACATTTCTGGTATATGAAAAACATGTTTTTCAATGGCAAAAATCAATGAATATTGTAAATGCACAAACAGTAATATCTCCACATTGCATGGTGCAATTCTGAAATTTTTAGCTTTTTCCTGTTAATCCTAGCATGATAAAGAAGATTCAAAGAGTGAGATGCCAGCTCCTTTCATTCAGTCAGTAGCTTCAAACATTTCTGGTATATGAAAAACGTTTTTCAATGGCAAAAATCAATGAATATTGTAAATGCACAAACAGTAATATCTCCACATTGCAAGGTGCAATTCTGAAATTTTTTGCTTTTTCCTGCTAATCCTAGCATGATAAAGAAGATTCAAAGAGAGTGAGATGCCAGCTCCTTTCATTCAGTCAGTAGCTTCAAACATTTCTGGTATATGAAAAACATGTTTTTCAATGGCAAAAATCAATGAATATTGTAAATGCACAAACAGTAATATCTCCACATTGCACGGTGCAATTCTGAAATTTTTAGCTTTTTCCTGTTAATCCTAGCATGATAAAGAAGATTCAAAGAGAGTGAGATGCCAGCTCCTTTCATTCAGTCAGTAGCTTCAAACATTTCTGGTATATGAAAAACATGTTTTTCAATGGCAAAAATCAATGAATATTGTAAATGCACAAACAGTAATATCTCCACATTGCAAGGTGCAATTCTGAAATTTTTTGCTTTTTCCTGTTAATCCTAGCATGATAAAGAAGATTCAAAGAGAGTGAGATGCCAGCTCCTTTCATTCAGTCAGTAGCTTCAAACATTTCTGGTATATGAAAAACGTTTTACAATGGCAAAAATCAATGAATATTGTAAATGCACAAACAGTTATATCTCCACATTGCACGGTGCAATTCTGAAATTTTTAGCTTTTTCCTGTTAATCCTAGCATGATAAAGAAGATTCAAAGAGAGTGAGATGCCAGCTCCTTTCATTCAGTCAGTAGCTTCAAACATTTCTGGTATATGAAAAACATGTTTTTCAATGGCAAAAATCAATGAATATTGTAAATGCACAAACAGTAATATCTCCACATTGCAAGGTGCAATTCTGAAATTTTTTGCTTTTTCCTGTTAATCCTAGCATGATAAAGAAGATTCAAAGAGAGTGAGATGCCAGCTCCTTTCATTCAGTCAGTAGCTTCAAACATTTCTGGTATATGAAAAACATGTTTTTCAATGGCAAAAATCAATGAATATTGTAAATGCACAAACAGTAATATCTCCACATTGCAAGGTGCAATTCTGAAATTTTTTGCTTTTTCCTGCTAATCCTAGCATGATAAAGAAGATTCAAAGAGAGTGAGATGCCAGCTCCTTTCATTCAGTCAGTAGCTTCAAACATTTCTGGTATATGAAAAACATGTTTTTCAATGGCAAAAATCAATGAATATTGTAAATGCACAAACAGTAATATCTCCACATTGCAAGGTGCAATTCTGAAATTTTTTGCTTTTTCCTGCTAATCCTAGCATGATAAAGAAGATTCAAAGAGTGTGAGATGCCAGCTCCTTTCATTCAGTCAGTAGCTTCAAACATTTCTGGTATATGAAAAACATGTTTTTCAATGGCAAAAATCAATGAATATTGTAAATGCACAAACAGTAATATCTCCACATTGCACGGTGCAATTCTGAAATTTTTAGCTTTTTCCTGTTAATCCTAGCATGATAAAGAAGATTCAAAGAGAGTGAGATGCCAGCTCCTTTCATTCAGTCAGTAGCTTCAAACATTTCTGGTATATGAAAAACATGTTTTTCAATGGCAAAAATCAATGAATATTGTAAATGCACAAACAGTAATATCTCCACATTGCACGGTGCAATTCTGAAATTTTTAGCTTTTTCCTGTTAATCCTAGCATGATAAAGAAGATTCAAAGAGAGTGAGATGCCAGCTCCTTTCATTCAGTCAGTAGCTTCAAACATTTCTGGTATATGAAAAACATGTTTTTCAATGGCAAAAATCAATGAATATTGTAAATGCACAAACAGTAATATCTCCACATTGCAAGGTGCAATTCTGAAATTTTTTGCTTTTTCCTGCTAATCCTAGCATGATAAAGAAGATTCAAAGAGAGTGAGATGCCAGCTCCTTTCATTCAGTCAGTAGCTTCAAACATTTCTGGTATATGAAAAACATGTTTTTCAATGGCAAAAATCAATGAATATTGTAAATGCACAAACAGTAATATCTCCACATTGCAAGGTGCAATTCTGAAATTTTTTGCTTTTTCCTGCTAATCCTAGCATGATAAAGAAGATTCAAAGAGAGTGAGATGCCAGCTCCTTTCATTCAGTCAGTAGCTTCAAACATTTCTGGTATATGAAAAACATGTTTTTCAATGGCAAAAATCAATGAATATTGTAAATGCACAAACAGTAATATCTCCACATTGCAAGGTGCAATTCTGAAATTTTTTGCTTTTTCCTGCTAATCCTAGCATGATAAAGAAGATTCAAAGAGTGTGAGATGCCAGCTCCTTTCATTCAGTCAGTAGCTTCAAACATTTCTGGTATATGAAAAACATGTTTTTCAATGGCAAAAATCAATGAATATTGTAAATGCACAAACAGTAATATCTCCACATTGCACGGTGCAATTCTGAAATTTTTAGCTTTTTCCTGTTAATCCTAGCATGATAAAGAAGATTCAAAGAGAGTGAGATGCCAGCTCCTTTCATTCAGTCAGTAGCTTCAAACATTTCTGGTATATGAAAAACATGTTTTTCAATGGCAAAAATCAATGAATATTGTAAATGCACAAACAGTAATATCTCCACATTGCACGGTGCAATTCTGAAATTTTTAGCTTTTTCCTGTTAATCCTAGCATGATAAAGAAGATTCAAAGAGAGTGAGATGCCAGCTCCTTTCATTCAGTCAGTAGCTTCAAACATTTCTGGTATATGAAAAACATGTTTTTCAATGGCAAAAATCAATGAATATTGTAAATGCACAAACAGTAATATCTCCACATTGCAAGGTGCAATTCTGAAATTTTTTGCTTTTTCCTGCTAATCCTAGCATGATAAAGAAGATTCAAAGAGAGTGAGATGCCAGCTCCTTTCATTCAGTCAGTAGCTTCAAACATTTCTGGTATATGAAAAACATGTTTTTCAATGACAAAAATCAATGAATATTGTAAATGCACAAACAGTAATATCTCCACATTGCACGGTGCAATTCTGAAATTTTTAGCTTTTTCCTGTTAATCCTAGCATGATAAAGAAGATTCAAAGAGAGTGAGATGCCAGCTCCTTTCATTCAGTCAGTAGCTTCAAACATTTCTGGTATATGAAAAACATGTTTTTCAATGGCAAAAATCAATGAATATTGTAAATGCACAAACAGTAATATCTCCACATTGCAAGGTGCAATTCTGAAATTTTTTGCTTTTTCCTGTTAATCCTAGCATGATAAAGAAGATTCAAAGAGAGTGAGATGCCAGCTCCTTTCATTCAGTCAGTAGCTTCAAACATTTCTGGTATATGAAAAACATGTTTTTCAATGGCAAAAATCAATGAATATTGTAAATGCACAAACAGTAATATCTCCACATTGCACGGTGCAATTCTGAAATTTTTAGCTTTTTCCTGTTAATCCTAGCATGATAAAGAAGATTCAAAGAGAGTGAGATGCCAGCTTCTTTCATTCAGTCAGTAGCTTCAAACATTTCTGGTATATGAAAAACATGTTTTTCAATGGCAAAAATCAATGAATATTGTAAATGCACAAACAGTAATATCTCCACATTGCAAGGTGCAATTCTGAAATTTTTTGCTTTTTCCTGCTAATCCTAGCATGATAAAGAAGATTCAAAGAGAGTGAGATGCCAGCTCCTTTCAGTCAGTAGCTTCAAACATTTCTGGTATATGAAAAACATGTTTTTCAATGGCAAAAATCATTGAATATTGTAAATGCACAAACAGTAATATCTCCACATTGCACGGTGCAATTCTGAAATTTTTAGCTTTTTCCTGTTAATCCTAGCATGATAAAGAAGATTCAAAGAGAGTGAGATGCCAGCTCCTTTCATTCAGTCAGTAGCTTCAAACATTTCTGGTATATGAAAAACATGTTTTTCAATGGCAAAAATCAATGAATATTGTAAATGCACAAACAGTAATATCTCCACATTGCAAGGTGCAATTCTGAAATTTTTTGCTTTTTCCTGTTAATCCTAGCATGATAAAGAAGATTCAAAGAGAGTGAGATGCCAGCTCCTTTCATTCAGTCAGTAGCTTCAAACATTTCTGGTATATGAAAAACGTTTTACAATGGCAAAAATCAATGAATATTGTAAATGCACAAACAGTAATATCTCCACATTGCACGGTGCAATTCTGAAATTTTTAGCTTTTTCCTGTTAATCCTAGCATGATAAAGAAGATTCAAAGAGAGTGAGATGCCAGCTCCTTTCATTCAGTCAGTAGCTTCAAACATTTCTGGTATATGAAAAACATGTTTTTCAATGGCAAAAATCAATGAATATTGTAAATGCACAAACAGTAATATCTCCACATTGCAAGGTGCAATTCTGAAATTTTTTGCTTTTTCCTGCTAATCCTAGCATGATAAAGAAGATTCAAAGAGTGTGAGATGCCAGCTCCTTTCATTCAGTCAGTAGCTTCAAACATTTCTGGTATATGAAAAACATGTTTTTCAATGGCAAAAATCAATGAATATTGTAAATGCACAAACAGTAATATCTCCACATTGCACGGTGCAATTCTGAAATTTTTAGCTTTTTCCTGTTAATCCTAGCATGATAAGATTCAAAGAGAGTGAGATGCCAGCTCCTTTCATTCAGTCAGTAGCTTCAAACATTTCTGGTATATGAAAAACATGTTTTTCAATGGCAAAAATCAATGAATATTGTAAATGCACAAACAGTAATATCTCCACATTGCAAGGTGCAATTCTGAAATTTTTTGCTTTTTCCTGTTAATCCTAGCATGATAAAGAAGATTCAAAGAGAGTGAGATGCCAGCTCCTTTCATTCAGTCAGTAGCTTCAAACATTTCTGGTATATGAAAAACGTTTTACAATGGCAAAAATCAATGAATATTGTAAATGCACAAACAGTTATATCTCCACATTGCACGGTGCAATTCTGAAATTTTTAGCTTTTTCCTGTTAATCCTAGCATGATAAAGAAGATTCAAAGAGAGTGAGATGCCAGCTCCTTTCATTCAGTCAGTAGCTTCAAACATTTCTGGTATATGAAAAACATGTTTTTCAATGGCAAAAATCAATGAATATTGTAAATGCACAAACAGTAATATCTCCACATTGCAAGGTGCAATTCTGAAATTTTTTGCTTTTTCCTGTTAATCCTAGCATGATAAAGAAGATTCAAAGAGAGTGAGATGCCAGCTCCTTTCATTCAGTCAGTAGCTTCAAACATTTCTGGTATATGAAAAACATGTTTTTCAATGGCAAAAATCAATGAATATTGTAAATGCACACAGTAATATCTCCACATTGCAAGGTGCAATTCTGAAATTTTTTGCTTTTTCCTGCTAATCCTAGCATGATAAAGAAGATTCAAAGAGAGTGAGATGCCAGCTCCTTTCATTCAGTCAGTAGCTTCAAACATTTCTGGTATATGAAAAACATGTTTTTCAATGGCAAAAATCAATGAATATTGTAAATGCACAAACAGTAATATCTCCACATTGCAAGGTGCAATTCTGAAATTTTTTGCTTTTTCCTGCTAATCCTAGCATGATAAAGAAGATTCAAAGAGAGTGAGATGCCAGCTCCTTTCATTCAGTCAGTAGCTTCAAACATTTCTGGTATATGAAAAACATGTTTTTCAATGGCAAAAATCAATGAATATTGTAAATGCACAAACAGTAATATCTCCACATTGCAAGGTGCAATTCTGAAATTTTTTGCTTTTTCCTGCTAATCCTAGCATGATAAAGAAGATTCAAAGAGAGTGAGATGCCAGCTCCTTTCATTCAGTCAGTAGCTTCAAACATTTCTGGTATATGAAAAACATGTTTTTCAATGGCAAAAATCAATGAATATTGTAAATGCACAAACAGTAATATCTCCACATTGCACGGTGCAATTCTGAAATTTTTAGCTTTTTCCTGTTAATCCTAGCATGATAAAGAAGATTCAAAGAGAGTCAGATGCCAGCTCCTTTCATTCAGTCAGTAGCTTCAAACATTTCTGGTATATGAAAAACATGTTTTTCAATGGCAAAAATCAATGAATATTGTAAATGCACAAACAGTAATATCTCCACATTGCAAGGTGCAATTCTGAAATTTTTTGCTTTTTCCTGCTAATCCTAGCATGATAAAGAAGATTCAAAGAGAGTGAGATGCCAGCTCCTTTCATTCAGTCAGTAGCTTCAAACATTTCTGGTATATGAAAAACATGTTTTTCAATGGCAAAAATCAATGAATATTGTAAATGCACAAACAGTAATATCTCCACATTGCATGGTGCAATTCTGAAATTTTTAGCTTTTTCCTGTTAATCCTAGCATGATAAAGAAGATTCAAAGAGATTGAGATGCCAGCTCCTTTCATTCAGTCAGTAGCTTCAAACATTTCTGGTATATGAAAAACGTTTTTCAATGGCAAAAATCAATGAATATTGTAAATGCACAAACAGTAATATCTCCACATTGCAAGGTGCAATTCTGAAATTTTTTGCTTTTTCCTGCTAATCCTAGCATGATAAAGAAGATTCAAAGAGAGTGAGATGCCAGCTCCTTTCATTCAGTCAGTAGCTTCAAACATTTCTGGTATATGAAAAACATGTTTTTCAATGGCAAAAATCAATGAATATTGTAAATGCACAAACAGTAATATCTCCACATTGCAAGGTGCAATTCTGAAATTTTTTGCTTTTTCCTGCTAATCCTAGCATGATAAAGAAGATTCAAAGAGAGTGAGATGCCAGCTCCTTTCATTCAGTCAGTAGCTTCAAACATTTCTGGTATATGAAAAACATGTTTTTCAATGGCAAAAATCAATGAATATTGTAAATGCACAAACAGTAATATCTCCACATTGCACGGTGCAATTCTGAAATTTTTAGCTTTTTCCTGTTAATCCTAGCATGATAAAGAAGATTCAAAGAGAGTGAGATGCCAGCTCCTTTCATTCAGTCAGTAGCTTCAAACATTTCTGGTATATTAAAAACATGTTTTTCAATGGCAAAAATCAATGAATATTGTAAATGCACAAACAGTAATATCTCCACATTGCAAGGTGCAATTCTGAAATTTTTTGCTTTTTCCTGTTAATCCTAGCATGATAAAGAAGATTCAAAGAGAGTGAGATGCCAGCTCCTTTCATTCAGTCAGTAGCTTCAAACATTTCTGGTATATGAAAAACATGTTTTTCAATGGCAAAAATCAATGAATATTGTAAATGCACAAACAGTAATATCTCCACATTGCAAGGTGCAATTCTGAAATTTTTTGCTTTTTCCTGTTAATCCTAGCATGATAAAGAAGATTCAAAGAGAGTGAGATGCCAGCTCCTTTCATTCAGTCAGTAGCTTCAAACATTTCTGGTATATGAAAAACGTTTTACAATGGCAAAAATCAATGAATATTGTAAATGCACAAACAGTTATATCTCCACATTGCACGGTGCAATTCTGAAATTTTTAGCTTTTTCCTGTTAATCCTAGCATGATAAAGAAGATTCAAAGAGAGTGAGATGCCAGCTCCTTTCATTCAGTCAGTAGCTTCAAACATTTCTGGTATATGAAAAACATGTTTTTCAATGGCAAAAATCAATGAATATTGTAAATGCACAAACAGTAATATCTCCACATTGCAAGGTGCAATTCTGAAATTTTTTGCTTTTTCCTGTTAATCCTAGCATGATAAAGAAGATTCAAAGAGAGTGAGATGCCAGCTCCTTTCATTCAGTCAGTAGCTTCAAACATTTCTGGTATATGAAAAACATGTTTTTCAATGGCAAAAATCAATGAATATTGTAAATGCACAAACAGTAATATCTCCACATTGCAAGGTGCAATTCTGAAATTTTTTGCTTTTTCCTGCTAATCCTAGCATGATAAAGAAGATTCAAAGAGAGTGAGATGCCAGCTCCTTTCATTCAGTCAGTAGCTTCAAACATTTCTGGTATATGAAAAACATGTTTTTCAATGGCAAAAATCAATGAATATTGTAAATGCACAAACAGTAATATCTCCACATTGCAAGGTGCAATTCTGAAATTTTTTGCTTTTTCCTGCTAATCCTAGCATGATAAAGAAGATTCAAAGAGTGTGAGATGCCAGCTCCTTTCATTCAGTCAGTAGCTTCAAACATTTCTGGTATATGAAAAACATGTTTTTCAATGGCAAAAATCAATGAATATTGTAAATGCACAAACAGTAATATCTCCACATTGCACGGTGCAATTCTGAAATTTTTAGCTTTTTCCTGTTAATCCTAGCATGATAAAGAAGATTCAAAGAGAGTGAGATGCCAGCTCCTTTCATTCAGTCAGTAGCTTCAAACATTTCTGGTATATGAAAAACATGTTTTTCAATGGCAAAAATCAATGAATATTGTAAATGCACAAACAGTAATATCTCCACATTGCACGGTGCAATTCTGAAATTTTTAGCTTTTTCCTGTTAATCCTAGCATGATAAAGAAGATTCAAAGAGAGTGAGATGCCAGCTCCTTTCATTCAGTCAGTAGCTTCAAACATTTCTGGTATATGAAAAACATGTTTTTCAATGGCAAAAATCAATGAATATTGTAAATGCACAAACAGTAATATCTCCACATTGCAAGGTGCAATTCTGAAATTTTTTGCTTTTTCCTGCTAATCTTAGCATGATAAAGAAGATTCAAAGAGAGTGAGATGCCAGCTCCTTTCATTCAGTCAGTAGCTTCAAACATTTCTGGTATATGAAAAACGTTTTTCAATGGCAAAAATCAATGAATATTGTAAATGCACAAACAGTAATATCTCCACATTGCAAGGTGCAATTCTGAAATTTTTTGCTTTTTCCTGCTAATCCTAGCATGATAAAGAAGATTCAAAGAGAGTGAGATGCCAGCTCCTTTCATTCAGTCAGTAGCTTCAAACATTTCTGGTATATGAAAAACATGTTTTTCAATGGCAAAAATCAATGAATATTGTAAATGCACAAACAGTAATATCTCCACATTGCAAGGTGCAATTCTGAAATTTTTTGCTTTTTCCTGCTAATCCTAGCATGATAAAGAAGATTCAAAGAGTGTGAGATGCCAGCTCCTTTCATTCAGTCAGTAGCTTCAAACATTTCTGGTATATGAAAAACATGTTTTTCAATGGCAAAAATCAATGAATATTGTAAATGCACAAACAGTAATATCTCCACATTGCACGGTGCAATTCTGAAATTTTTAGCTTTTTCCTGTTAATCCTAGCATGATAAAGAAGATTCAAAGAGAGTGAGATGCCAGCTCCTTTCATTCAGTCAGTAGCTTCAAACATTTCTGGTATATGAAAAACATGTTTTTCAATGGCAAAAATCAATGAATATTGTAAATGCACAAACAGTAATATCTCCACATTGCACGGTGCAATTCTGAAATTTTTAGCTTTTTCCTGTTAATCCTAGCATGATAAAGAAGATTCAAAGAGAGTGAGATGCCAGCTCCTTTCATTCAGTCAGTAGCTTCAAACATTTCTGGTATATGAAAAACATGTTTTTCAATGGCAAAAATCAATGAATATTGTAAATGCACAAACAGTAATATCTCCACATTGCAAGGTGCAATTCTGAAATTTTTTGCTTTTTCCTGCTAATCCTAGCATGATAAAGAAGATTCAAAGAGAGTGAGATGCCAGCTCCTTTCATTCAGTCAGTAGCTTCAAACATTTCTGGTATATGAAAAACATGTTTTTCAATGACAAAAATCAATGAATATTGTAAATGCACAAACAGTAATATCTCCACATTGCACGGTGCAATTCTGAAATTTTTAGCTTTTTCCTGTTAATCCTAGCATGATAAAGAAGATTCAAAGAGAGTGAGATGCCAGCTCCTTTCATTCAGTCAGTAGCTTCAAACATTTCTGGTATATGAAAAACATGTTTTTCAATGGCAAAAATCAATGAATATTGTAAATGCACAAACAGTAATATCTCCACATTGCAAGGTGCAATTCTGAAATTTTTTGCTTTTTCCTGTTAATCCTAGCATGATAAAGAAGATTCAAAGAGAGTGAGATGCCAGCTCCTTTCATTCAGTCAGTAGCTTCAAACATTTCTGGTATATGAAAAACATGTTTTTCAATGGCAAAAATCAATGAATATTGTAAATGCACAAACAGTAATATCTCCACATTGCACGGTGCAATTCTGAAATTTTTAGCTTTTTCCTGTTAATCCTAGCATGATAAAGAAGATTCAAAGAGAGTGAGATGCCAGCTTCTTTCATTCAGTCAGTAGCTTCAAACATTTCTGGTATATGAAAAACATGTTTTTCAATGGCAAAAATCAATGAATATTGTAAATGCACAAACAGTAATATCTCCACATTGCAAGGTGCAATTCTGAAATTTTTTGCTTTTTCCTGCTAATCCTAGCATGATAAAGAAGATTCAAAGAGAGTGAGATGCCAGCTCCTTTCAGTCAGTAGCTTCAAACATTTCTGGTATATGAAAAACATGTTTTTCAATGGCAAAAATCATTGAATATTGTAAATGCACAAACAGTAATATCTCCACATTGCACGGTGCAATTCTGAAATTTTTAGCTTTTTCCTGTTAATCCTAGCATGATAAAGAAGATTCAAAGAGAGTGAGATGCCAGCTCCTTTCATTCAGTCAGTAGCTTCAAACATTTCTGGTATATGAAAAACATGTTTTTCAATGGCAAAAATCAATGAATATTGTAAATGCACAAACAGTAATATCTCCACATTGCAAGGTGCAATTCTGAAATTTTTTGCTTTTTCCTGTTAATCCTAGCATGATAAAGAAGATTCAAAGAGAGTGAGATGCCAGCTCCTTTCATTCAGTCAGTAGCTTCAAACATTTCTGGTATATGAAAAACGTTTTACAATGGCAAAAATCAATGAATATTGTAAATGCACAAACAGTAATATCTCCACATTGCACGGTGCAATTCTGAAATTTTTAGCTTTTTCCTGTTAATCCTAGCATGATAAAGAAGATTCAAAGAGAGTGAGATGCCAGCTCCTTTCATTCAGTCAGTAGCTTCAAACATTTCTGGTATATGAAAAACATGTTTTTCAATGGCAAAAATCAATGAATATTGTAAATGCACAGTCATATCTCCACATTGCAAGGTGCAATTCTGAAATTTTTTGCTTTTTCCTGTTAATCCTAGCATGATAAAGAAGATTCAAAGAGAGTGAGATGCCAGCTCCTTTCATTCAGTCAGTAGCTTCAAACATTTCTGGTATATGAAAAACATGTTTTTCAATGGCAAAAATCAATGAATATTGTAAATGCACAAACAGTAATATCTCCACATTGCATGGTGCAATTCTGAAATTTTTAGCTTTTTCCTGTTAATCCTAGCATGATAAAGATTCAAAGAGAGTGAGATGCCAGCTCCTTTCATTCAGTCAGTAGCTTCAAACATTTCTGGTATATGAAAAACATGTTTTTCAATGGCAAAAATCAATGAATATTGTAAATGCACAAACAGTAATATCTCCACATTGCAAGGTGCAATTCTGAAATTTTTTGCTTTTTCCTGCTAATCCTAGCATGATAAAGAAGATTCAAAGAGAGTGAGATGCCAGCTCCTTTCATTCAGTCAGTAGCTTCAAACATTTCTGGTATATGAAAAACATGTTTTTCAATGGCAAAAATCAATGAATATTGTAAATGCACAAACAGTAATATCTCCACATTGCACGGTGCAATTCTGAAATTTTTAGCTTTTTCCTGTTAATCCTAGCATGATAAAGAAGATTCAAAGAGAGTGAGATGCCAGCTCCTTTCATTCAGTCAGTAGCTTCAAACATTTCTGGTATATGAAAAACATGTTTTTCAATGGCAAAAATCAATGAATATTGTAAATGCACAAACAGTAATATCTCCACATTGCAAGGTGCAATTCTGAAATTTTTTGCTTTTTCCTGCTAATCCTAGCATGATAAAGAAGATTCAAAGAGAGTGAGATGCCAGCTCCTTTCATTCAGTCAGTAGCTTCAAACATTTCTGGTATATGAAAAACATGTTTTTCAATGGCAAAAATCAATGAATATTGTAAATGCACAAACAGTAATATCTCCACATTGCACGGTGCAATTCTGAAATTTTTAGCTTTTTCCTGTTAATCCTAGCATGATAAAGAAGATTCAAAGAGAGTGAGATGCCAGCTCCTTTCATTCAGTCAGTAGCTTCAAACATTTCTGGTATATTAAAAACATGTTTTTCAATGGCAAAAATCAATGAATATTGTAAATGCACAAACAGTAATATCTCCACATTGCAAGGTGCAATTCTGAAATTTTTTGCTTTTTCCTGTTAATCCTAGCATGATAAAGAAGATTCAAAGAGAGTGAGATGCCAGCTCCTTTCATTCAGTCAGTAGCTTCAAACATTTCTGGTATATGAAAAACATGTTTTTCAATGGCAAAAATCAATGAATATTGTAAATGCACAAACAGTAATATCTCCACATTGCAAGGTGCAATTCTGAAATTTTTTGCTTTTTCCTGCTAATCCTAGCATGATAAAGAAGATTCAAAGAGAGTGAGATGCCAGCTCCTTTCATTCAGTCAGTAGCTTCAAACATTTCTGGTATATGAAAAACATGTTTTACAATGGCAAAAATCAATGAATATTGTAAATGCACAAACAGTAATATCTCCACATTGCACGGTGCAATTCTGAAATTTTTAGCTTTTTCCTGTTAATCCTAGCATGATAAAGAAGATTCAAAGAGAGTGAGATGCCAGCTCCTTTCATTCAGTCAGTAGCTTCAAACATTTCTGGTATATGAAAAACATGTTTTTCAATGGCAAAAATCAATGAATATTGTAAATGCACAAACAGTAATATCTCCACATTGCAAGGTGCAATTCTGAAATTTTTTGCTTTTTCCTGCTAATCCTAGCATGATAAAGAAGATTCAAAGAGAGTGAGATGCCAGCTCCTTTCATTCAGTCAGTAGCTTCAAACATTTCTGGTATATGAAAAACATGTTTTTCAATGGCAAAAATCAATGAATATTGTAAATGCACAAACAGTAATATCTCCACATTGCACGGTGCAATTCTGAAATTTTTTGCTTTTTCCTGTTAATCCTAGCATGATAAAGAAGATTCAAAGAGAGTGAGATGCCAGCTCCTTTCATTCAGTCAGTAGCTTCAAACATTTCTGGTATATGAAAAACATGTTTTTCAATGGCAAAAATCAATGAATATTGTAAATGCACAAACAGTAATATCTCCACATTGCACAGTGCAATTCTGAAATTTTTAGCTTTTTCCTGTTAATCCTAGCATGATAAAGAAGATTCAAAGAGAGTGAGATGCCAGCTCCTTTCATTCAGTCAGTAGCTTCAAACATTTCTGGTATATGAAAAACATGTTTTTCAATGGCAAAAATCAATGAATATTGTAAATGCACAAACAGTAATATCTCCACATTGCAAGGTGCAATTCTGAAATTTTTTGCTTTTTCCTGCTAATCCTAGCATGATAAAGAAGATTCAAAGAGAGTCAGATGCCAGCTCCTTTCATTCAGTCAGAAGCTTCAAACATTTCTGGTATATGAAAAACATGTTTTTCAATGGCAAAAATCAATGAATATTGTAAATGCACAAACAGTAATATCTCCACATTGCACGGTGCAATTCTGAAATTTTTAGCTTTTTCCTGTTAATCCTAGCATGATAAAGAAGATTCAAAGAGAGTGAGATGCCAGCTCCTTTCATTCAGTCAGTAGCTTCAAACATTTCTGGTATATGAAAAACATGTTTTTCAATGGCAAAAATCAATGAATATTGTAAATGCACAAACAGTAATATCTCCACATTGCAAGGTGCAATTCTGAAATTTTTTGCTTTTTCCTGCTAATCCTAGCATGATAAAGAAGATTCAAAGAGAGTGAGATGCCAGCTCCTTTCATTCAGTCAGTAGCTTCAAACATTTCTGGTATATGAAAAACATGTTTTTCAATGGCAAAAATCAATGAATATTGTAAATGCACAAACAGTAATATCTCCACATTGCACGGTGCAATTCTGAAATTTTTAGCTTTTTCCTGTTAATCCTAGCATGATAAAGAAGATTCAAAGAGAGTGAGATGCCAGCTCCTTTCATTCAGTCAGTAGCTTCAAACATTTCTGGTATATGAAAAACATGTTTTTCAATGGCAAAAATCAATGAATATTGTAAATGCACAAACAGTAATATCTCCACATTGCACGGTGCAATTCTGAAATTTTTAGCTTTTTCCTGTTAATCCTAGCATGATAAAGAAGATTCAAAGAGATTGAGATGCCAGCTCCTTTCATTCAGTCAGTAGCTTCAAACATTTCTGGTATATGAAAAACATGTTTTTCAATGGCAAAAATCAATGAATATTGTAAATGCACAAACAGTAATATCTCCACATTGCAAGGTGCAATTCTGAAATTTTTTGCTTTTTCCTGTTAATCCTAGCATGATAAAGAAGATTCAAAGAGAGTGAGATGCCAGCTCCTTTCATTCAGTCAGTAGCTTCAAACATTTCTGGTATATGAAAAACGTTTTACAATGGCAAAAATCAATGAATATTGTAAATGCACAAACAGTTATATCTCCACATTGCACGGTGCAATTCTGAAATTTTTAGCTTTTTCCTGTTAATCCTAGCATGATAAAGAAGATTCAAAGAGAGTGAGATGCCAGCTCCTTTCATTCAGTCAGTAGCTTCAAACATTTCTGGTATATGAAAAACATGTTTTTCAATGGCAAAAATCAATGAATATTGTAAATGCACAAACAGTAATATCTCCACATTGCAAGGTGCAATTCTGAAATTTTTTGCTTTTTCCTGTTAATCCTAGCATGATAAAGAAGATTCAAAGAGAGTGAGATGCCAGCTCCTTTCATTCAGTCAGTAGCTTCAAACATTTCTGGTATATGAAAAACATGTTTTTCAATGGCAAAAATCAATGAATATTGTAAATGCACAAACAGTAATATCTCCACATTGCAAGGTGCAATTCTGAAATTTTTTGCTTTTTCCTGCTAATCCTAGCATGATAAAGAAGATTCAAAGAGAGTGAGATGCCAGCTCCTTTCATTCAGTCAGTAGCTTCAAACATTTCTGGTATATGAAAAACATGTTTTTCAATGGCAAAAATCAATGAATATTGTAAATGCACAAACAGTAATATCTCCACATTGCAAGGTGCAATTCTGAAATTTTTTGCTTTTTCCTGCTAATCCTAGCATGATAAAGAAGATTCAAAGAGAGTGAGATGCCAGCTCCTTTCATTCAGTCAGTAGCTTCAAACATTTCTGGTATATGAAAAACATGTTTTTCAATGGCAAAAATCAATGAATATTGTAAATGCACAAACAGTAATATCTCCACATTGCAAGGTGCAATTCTGAAATTTTTTGCTTTTTCCTGCTAATCCTAGCATGATAAAGAAGATTCAAAGAGAGTGAGATGCCAGCTCCTTTCATTCAGTCAGTAGCTTCAAACATTTCTGGTATATGAAAAACATGTTTTTCAATGGCAAAAATCAATGAATATTGTAAATGCACAAACAGTAATATCTCCACATTGCACGGTGCAATTCTGAAATTTTTAGCTTTTTCCTGTTAATCCTAGCATGATAAAGAAGATTCAAAGAGAGTCAGATGCCAGCTCCTTTCATTCAGTCAGTAGCTTCAAACATTTCTGGTATATGAAAAACATGTTTTTCAATGGCAAAAATCAATGAATATTGTAAATGCACAAACAGTAATATCTCCACATTGCAAGGTGCAATTCTGAAATTTTTTGCTTTTTCCTGCTAATCCTAGCATGATAAAGAAGATTCAAAGAGAGTGAGATGCCAGCTCCTTTCATTCAGTCAGTAGCTTCAAACATTTCTGGTATATGAAAAACATGTTTTTCAATGGCAAAAATCAATGAATATTGTAAATGCACAAACAGTAATATCTCCACATTGCATGGTGCAATTCTGAAATTTTTAGCTTTTTCCTGTTAATCCTAGCATGATAAAGAAGATTCAAAGAGAGTGAGATGCCAGCTCCTTTCATTCAGTCAGTAGCTTCAAACATTTCTGGTATATGAAAAACGTTTTTCAATGGCAAAAATCAATGAATATTGTAAATGCACAAACAGTAATATCTCCACATTGCAAGGTGCAATTCTGAAATTTTTTGCTTTTTCCTGCTAATCCTAGCATGATAAAGAAGATTCAAAGAGAGTGAGATGCCAGCTCCTTTCATTCAGTCAGTAGCTTCAAACATTTCTGGTATATGAAAAACATGTTTTTCAATGGCAAAAATCAATGAATATTGTAAATGCACAAACAGTAATATCTCCACATTGCAAGGTGCAATTCTGAAATTTTTTGCTTTTTCCTGCTAATCCTAGCATGATAAAGAAGATTCAAAGAGAGTGAGATGCCAGCTCCTTTCATTCAGTCAGTAGCTTCAAACATTTCTGGTATATGAAAAACATGTTTTTCAATGGCAAAAATCAATGAATATTGTAAATGCACAAACAGTAATATCTCCACATTGCACGGTGCAATTCTGAAATTTTTAGCTTTTTCCTGTTAATCCTAGCATGATAAAGAAGATTCAAAGAGAGTGAGATGCCAGCTCCTTTCATTCAGTCAGTAGCTTCAAACATTTCTGGTATATGAAAAACATGTTTTTCAATGGCAAAAATCAATGAATATTGTAAATGCACAAACAGTAATATCTCCACATTGCAAGGTGCAATTCTGAAATTTTTTGCTTTTTCCTGCTAATCCTAGCATGATAAAGAAGATTCAAAGAGAGTGAGATGCCAGCTCCTTTCATTCAGTCAGTAGCTTCAAACATTTCTGGTATATGAAAAACATGTTTTTCAATGGCAAAAATCAATGAATATTGTAAATGCACAAACAGTAATATCTCCACATTGCACGGTGCAATTCTGAAATTTTTAGCTTTTTCCTGTTAATCCTAGCATGATAAAGAAGATTCAAAGAGAGTGAGATGCCAGCTCCTTTCATTCAGTCAGTAGCTTCAAACATTTCTGGTATATGAAAAACATGTTTTTCAATGGCAAAAATCAATGAATATTGTAAATGCACAAACAGTAATATCTCCACATTGCACGGTGCAATTCTGAAATTTTTAGCTTTTTCCTGTTAATCCTAGCATGATAAAGAAGATTCAAAGAGAGTGAGATGCCAGCTCCTTTCATTCAGTCAGTAGCTTCAAACATTTCTGGTATATGAAAAACATGTTTTTCAATGGCAAAAATCAATGAATATTGTAAATGCACAAACAGTAATATCTCCACATTGCAAGGTGCAATTCTGAAATTTTTTGCTTTTTCCTGTTAATCCTAGCATGATAAAGAAGATTCAAAGAGAGTGAGATGCCAGCTCCTTTCATTCAGTCAGTAGCTTCAAACATTTCTGGTATATGAAAAACGTTTTACAATGGCAAAAATCAATGAATATTGTAAATGCACAAACAGTTATATCTCCACATTGCACGGTGCAATTCTGAAATTTTTAGCTTTTTCCTGTTAATCCTAGCATGATAAAGAAGATTCAAAGAGAGTGAGATGCCAGCTCCTTTCATTCAGTCAGTAGCTTCAAACATTTCTGGTATATGAAAAACATGTTTTTCAATGGCAAAAATCAATGAATATTGTAAATGCACAAACAGTAATATCTCCACATTGCAAGGTGCAATTCTGAAATTTTTTGCTTTTTCCTGTTAATCCTAGCATGATAAAGAAGATTCAAAGAGAGTGAGATGCCAGCTCCTTTCATTCAGTCAGTAGCTTCAAACATTTCTGGTATATGAAAAACATGTTTTTCAATGGCAAAAATCAATGAATATTGTAAATGCACAAACAGTAATATCTCCACATTGCAAGGTGCAATTCTGAAATTTTTTGCTTTTTCCTGCTAATCCTAGCATGATAAAGAAGATTCAAAGAGAGTGAGATGCCAGCTCCTTTCATTCAGTCAGTAGCTTCAAACATTTCTGGTATATGAAAAACATGTTTTTCAATGGCAAAAATCAATGAATATTGTAAATGCACAAACAGTAATATCTCCACATTGCAAGGTGCAATTCTGAAATTTTTTGCTTTTTCCTGCTAATCCTAGCATGATAAAGAAGATTCAAAGAGAGTGAGATGCCAGCTCCTTTCATTCAGTCAGTAGCTTCAAACATTTCTGGTATATGAAAAACATGTTTTTCAATGGCAAAAATCAATGAATATTGTAAATGCACAAACAGTAATATCTCCACATTGCAAGGTGCAATTCTGAAATTTTTTGCTTTTTCCTGCTAATCCTAGCATGATAAAGAAGATTCAAAGAGAGTGAGATGCCAGCTCCTTTCATTCAGTCAGTAGCTTCAAACATTTCTGGTATATGAAAAACATGTTTTTCAATGGCAAAAATCAATGAATATTGTAAATGCACAAACAGTAATATCTCCACATTGCACGGTGCAATTCTGAAATTTTTAGCTTTTTCCTGTTAATCCTAGCATGATAAAGAAGATTCAAAGAGAGTCAGATGCCAGCTCCTTTCATTCAGTCAGTAGCTTCAAACATTTCTGGTATATGAAAAACATGTTTTTCAATGGCAAAAATCAATGAATATTGTAAATGCACAAACAGTAATATCTCCACATTGCAAGGTGCAATTCTGAAATTTTTTGCTTTTTCCTGCTAATCCTAGCATGATAAAGAAGATTCAAAGAGAGTGAGATGCCAGCTCCTTTCATTCAGTCAGTAGCTTCAAACATTTCTGGTATATGAAAAACATGTTTTTCAATGGCAAAAATCAATGAATATTGTAAATGCACAAACAGTAATATCTCCACATTGCATGGTGCAATTCTGAAATTTTTAGCTTTTTCCTGTTAATCCTAGCATGATAAAGAAGATTCAAAGAGAGTGAGATGCCAGCTCCTTTCATTCAGTCAGTAGCTTCAAACATTTCTGGTATATGAAAAACGTTTTTCAATGGCAAAAATCAATGAATATTGTAAATGCACAAACAGTAATATCTCCACATTGCAAGGTGCAATTCTGAAATTTTTTGCTTTTTCCTGCTAATCCTAGCATGATAAAGAAGATTCAAAGAGAGTGAGATGCCAGCTCCTTTCATTCAGTCAGTAGCTTCAAACATTTCTGGTATATGAAAAACATGTTTTTCAATGGCAAAAATCAATGAATATTGTAAATGCACAAACAGTAATATCTCCACATTGCAAGGTGCAATTCTGAAATTTTTTGCTTTTTCCTGCTAATCCTAGCATGATAAAGAAGATTCAAAGAGAGTGAGATGCCAGCTCCTTTCATTCAGTCAGTAGCTTCAAACATTTCTGGTATATGAAAAACATGTTTTTCAATGGCAAAAATCAATGAATATTGTAAATGCACAAACAGTAATATCTCCACATTGCACGGTGCAATTCTGAAATTTTTAGCTTTTTCCTGTTAATCCTAGCATGATAAAGAAGATTCAAAGAGAGTGAGATGCCAGCTCCTTTCATTCAGTCAGTAGCTTCAAACATTTCTGGTATATTAAAAACATGTTTTTCAATGGCAAAAATCAATGAATATTGTAAATGCACAAACAGTAATATCTCCACATTGCAAGGTGCAATTCTGAAATTTTTTGCTTTTTCCTGTTAATCCTAGCATGATAAAGAAGATTCAAAGAGAGTGAGATGCCAGCTCCTTTCATTCAGTCAGTAGCTTCAAACATTTCTGGTATATGAAAAACATGTTTTTCAATGGCAAAAATCAATGAATATTGTAAATGCACAAACAGTAATATCTCCACATTGCAAGGTGCAATTCTGAAATTTTTTGCTTTTTCCTGCTAATCCTAGCATGATAAAGAAGATTCAAAGAGAGTGAGATGCCAGCTCCTTTCATTCAGTCAGTAGCTTCAAACATTTCTGGTATATGAAAAACATGTTTTTCAATGGCAAAAATCAATGAATATTGTAAATGCACAAACAGTAATATCTCCACATTGCACGGTGCAATTCTGAAATTTTTAGCTTTTTCCTGTTAATCCTAGCATGATAAAGAAGATTCAAAGAGAGTCAGATGCCAGCTCCTTTCATTCAGTCAGTAGCTTCAAACATTTCTGGTATATGAAAAACATGTTTTTCAATGGCAAAAATCAATGAATATTGTAAATGCACAAACAGTAATATCTCCACATTGCAAGGTGCAATTCTGAAATTTTTTGCTTTTTCCTGCTAATCCTAGCATGATAAAGAAGATTCAAAGAGAGTGAGATGCCAGCTCCTTTCATTGTCAGTAGCTTCAAACATTTCTGGTATATGAAAAACATGTTTTTCAATGGCAAAAATCAATGAATATTGTAAATGCACAAACAGTAATATCTCCACATTGCATGGTGCAATTCTGAAATTTTTAGCTTTTTCCTGTTAATCCTAGCATGATAAAGAAGATTCAAAGAGTGAGATGCCAGCTCCTTTCATTCAGTCAGTAGCTTCAAACATTTCTGGTATATGAAAAACGTTTTTCAATGGCAAAAATCAATGAATATTGTAAATGCACAAACAGTAATATCTCCACATTGCAAGGTGCAATTCTGAAATTTTTTGCTTTTTCCTGCTAATCCTAGCATGATAAAGAAGATTCAAAGAGAGTGAGATGCCAGCTCCTTTCATTCAGTCAGTAGCTTCAAACATTTCTGGTATATGAAAAACATGTTTTTCAATGGCAAAAATCAATGAATATTGTAAATGCACAAACAGTAATATCTCCACATTGCACGGTGCAATTCTGAAATTTTTAGCTTTTTCCTGTTAATCCTAGCATGATAAAGAAGATTCAAAGAGAGTGAGATGCCAGCTCCTTTCATTCAGTCAGTAGCTTCAAACATTTCTGGTATATGAAAAACATGTTTTTCAATGGCAAAAATCAATGAATATTGTAAATGCACAAACAGTAATATCTCCACATTGCACGGTGCAATTCTGAAATTTTTAGCTTTTTCCTGTTAATCCTAGCATGATAAAGAAGATTCAAAGAGAGTGAGATGCCAGCTCCTTTCATTCAGTCAGTAGCTTCAAACATTTCTGGTATATGAAAAACATGTTTTTCAATGGCAAAAATCAATGAATATTGTAAATGCACAAACAGTAATATCTCCACATTGCAAGGTGCAATTCTGAAATTTTTTGCTTTTTCCTGTTAATCCTAGCATGATAAAGAAGATTCAAAGAGAGTGAGATGCCAGCTCCTTTCATTCAGTCAGTAGCTTCAAACATTTCTGGTATATGAAAAACGTTTTACAATGGCAAAAATCAATGAATATTGTAAATGCACAAACAGTTATATCTCCACATTGCACGGTGCAATTCTGAAATTTTTAGCTTTTTCCTGTTAATCCTAGCATGATAAAGAAGATTCAAAGAGAGTGAGATGCCAGCTCCTTTCATTCAGTCAGTAGCTTCAAACATTTCTGGTATATGAAAAACATGTTTTTCAATGGCAAAAATCAATGAATATTGTAAATGCACAAACAGTAATATCTCCACATTGCAAGGTGCAATTCTGAAATTTTTTGCTTTTTCCTGTTAATCCTAGCATGATAAAGAAGATTCAAAGAGAGTGAGATGCCAGCTCCTTTCATTCAGTCAGTAGCTTCAAACATTTCTGGTATATGAAAAACATGTTTTTCAATGGCAAAAATCAATGAATATTGTAAATGCACAAACAGTAATATCTCCACATTGCAAGGTGCAATTCTGAAATTTTTTGCTTTTTCCTGCTAATCCTAGCATGATAAAGAAGATTCAAAGAGAGTGAGATGCCAGCTCCTTTCATTCAGTCAGTAGCTTCAAACATTTCTGGTATATGAAAAACATGTTTTTCAATGGCAAAAATCAATGAATATTGTAAATGCACAAACAGTAATATCTCCACATTGCAAGGTGCAATTCTGAAATTTTTTGCTTTTTCCTGCTAATCCTAGCATGATAAAGAAGATTCAAAGAGTGTGAGATGCCAGCTCCTTTCATTCAGTCAGTAGCTTCAAACATTTCTGGTATATGAAAAACATGTTTTTCAATGGCAAAAATCAATGAATATTGTAAATGCACAAACAGTAATATCTCCACATTGCACGGTGCAATTCTGAAATTTTTAGCTTTTTCCTGTTAATCCTAGCATGATAAAGAAGATTCAAAGAGAGTGAGATGCCAGCTCCTTTCATTCAGTCAGTAGCTTCAAACATTTCTGGTATATGAAAAACATGTTTTTCAATGGCAAAAATCAATGAATATTGTAAATGCACAAACAGTAATATCTCCACATTGCACGGTGCAATTCTGAAATTTTTAGCTTTTTCCTGTTAATCCTAGCATGATAAAGAAGATTCAAAGAGAGTGAGATGCCAGCTCCTTTCATTCAGTCAGTAGCTTCAAACATTTCTGGTATATGAAAAACATGTTTTTCAATGGCAAAAATCAATGAATATTGTAAATGCACAAACAGTAATATCTCCACATTGCAAGGTGCAATTCTGAAATTTTTTGCTTTTTCCTGCTAATCCTAGCATGATAAAGAAGATTCAAAGAGAGTGAGATGCCAGCTCCTTTCATTCAGTCAGTAGCTTCAAACATTTCTGGTATATGAAAAACATGTTTTTCAATGGCAAAAATCAATGAATATTGTAAATGCACAAACAGTAATATCTCCACATTGCAAGGTGCAATTCTGAAATTTTTTGCTTTTTCCTGCTAATCCTAGCATGATAAAGAAGATTCAAAGAGAGTGAGATGCCAGCTCCTTTCATTCAGTCAGTAGCTTCAAACATTTCTGGTATATGAAAAACATGTTTTTCAATGGCAAAAATCAATGAATATTGTAAATGCACAAACAGTAATATCTCCACATTGCAAGGTGCAATTCTGAAATTTTTTGCTTTTTCCTGCTAATCCTAGCATGATAAAGAAGATTCAAAGAGTGTGAGATGCCAGCTCCTTTCATTCAGTCAGTAGCTTCAAACATTTCTGGTATATGAAAAACATGTTTTTCAATGGCAAAAATCAATGAATATTGTAAATGCACAAACAGTAATATCTCCACATTGCACGGTGCAATTCTGAAATTTTTAGCTTTTTCCTGTTAATCCTAGCATGATAAAGAAGATTCAAAGAGAGTGAGATGCCAGCTCCTTTCATTCAGTCAGTAGCTTCAAACATTTCTGGTATATGAAAAACATGTTTTTCAATGGCAAAAATCAATGAATATTGTAAATGCACAAACAGTAATATCTCCACATTGCAAGGTGCAATTCTGAAATTTTTTGCTTTTTCCTGTTAATCCTAGCATGATAAAGAAGATTCAAAGAGAGTGAGATGCCAGCTCCTTTCATTCAGTCAGTAGCTTCAAACATTTCTGGTATATGAAAAACGTTTTACAATGGCAAAAATCAATGAATATTGTAAATGCACAAACAGTTATATCTCCACATTGCACGGTGCAATTCTGAAATTTTTAGCTTTTTCCTGTTAATCCTAGCATGATAAAGAAGATTCAAAGAGAGTGAGATGCCAGCTCCTTTCATTCAGTCAGTAGCTTCAAACATTTCTGGTATATGAAAAACATGTTTTTCAATGGCAAAAATCAATGAATATTGTAAATGCACAAACAGTAATATCTCCACATTGCAAGGTGCAATTCTGAAATTTTTTGCTTTTTCCTGTTAATCCTAGCATGATAAAGAAGATTCAAAGAGAGTGAGATGCCAGCTCCTTTCATTCAGTCAGTAGCTTCAAACATTTCTGGTATATGAAAAACATGTTTTTCAATGGCAAAAATCAATGAATATTGTAAATGCACAAACAGTAATATCTCCACATTGCAAGGTGCAATTCTGAAATTTTTTGCTTTTTCCTGCTAATCCTAGCATGATAAAGAAGATTCAAAGAGAGTGAGATGCCAGCTCCTTTCATTCAGTCAGTAGCTTCAAACATTTCTGGTATATGAAAAACATGTTTTTCAATGGCAAAAATCAATGAATATTGTAAATGCACAAACAGTAATATCTCCACATTGCAAGGTGCAATTCTGAAATTTTTTGCTTTTTCCTGCTAATCCTAGCATGATAAAGAAGATTCAAAGAGAGTGAGATGCCAGCTCCTTTCATTCAGTCAGTAGCTTCAAACATTTCTGGTATATGAAAAACATGTTTTTCAATGGCAAAAATCAATGAATATTGTAAATGCACAAACAGTAATATCTCCACATTGCAAGGTGCAATTCTGAAATTTTTTGCTTTTTCCTGCTAATCCTAGCATGATAAAGAAGATTCAAAGAGAGTGAGATGCCAGCTCCTTTCATTCAGTCAGTAGCTTCAAACATTTCTCTTATATGAAAAACATGTTTTTCAATGGCAAAAATCAATGAATATTGTAAATGCACAAACAGTAATATCTCCACATTGCACGGTGCAATTCTGAAATTTTTAGCTTTTTCCTGTTAATCCTAGCATGATAAAGAAGATTCAAAGAGAGTCAGATGCCAGCTCCTTTCATTCAGTCAGTAGCTTCAAACATTTCTGGTATATGAAAAACATGTTTTTCAATGGCAAAAATCAATGAATATTGTAAATGCACAAACAGTAATATCTCCACATTGCAAGGTGCAATTCTGAAATTTTTTGCTTTTTCCTGCTAATCCTAGCATGATAAAGAAGATTCAAAGAGAGTGAGATGCCAGCTCCTTTCATTCAGTCAGTAGCTTCAAACATTTCTGGTATATGAAAAACATGTTTTTCAATGGCAAAAATCAATGAATATTGTAAATGCACAAACAGTAATATCTCCACATTGCATGGTGCAATTCTGAAATTTTTAGCTTTTTCCTGTTAATCCTAGCATGATAAAGAAGATTCAAAGAGAGTGAGATGCCAGCTCCTTTCATTCAGTCAGTAGCTTCAAACATTTCTGGTATATGAAAAACGTTTTTCAATGGCAAAAATCAATGAATATTGTAAATGCACAAACAGTAATATCTCCACATTGCAAGGTGCAATTCTGAAATTTTTTGCTTTTTCCTGCTAATCCTAGCATGATAAAGAAGATTCAAAGAGAGTGAGATGCCAGCTCCTTTCATTCAGTCAGTAGCTTCAAACATTTCTGGTATATGAAAAACATGTTTTTCAATGGCAAAAATCAATGAATATTGTAAATGCACAAACAGTAATATCTCCACATTGCAAGGTGCAATTCTGAAATTTTTTGCTTTTTCCTGCTAATCCTAGCATGATAAAGAAGATTCAAAGAGAGTGAGATGCCAGCTCCTTTCATTCAGTCAGTAGCTTCAAACATTTCTGGTATATGAAAAACATGTTTTTCAATGGCAAAAATCAATGAATATTGTAAATGCACAAACAGTAATATCTCCACATTGCACGGTGCAATTCTGAAATTTTTAGCTTTTTCCTGTTAATCCTAGCATGATAAAGAAGATTCAAAGAGAGTGAGATGCCAGCTCCTTTCATTCAGTCAGTAGCTTCAAACATTTCTGGTATATTAAAAACATGTTTTTCAATGGCAAAAATCAATGAATATTGTAAATGCACAAACAGTAATATCTCCACATTGCAAGGTGCAATTCTGAAATTTTTTGCTTTTTCCTGTTAATCCTAGCATGATAAAGAAGATTCAAAGAGAGTGAGATGCCAGCTCCTTTCATTCAGTCAGTAGCTTCAAACATTTCTGGTATATGAAAAACATGTTTTTCAATGGCAAAAATCAATGAATATTGTAAATGCACAAACAGTAATATCTCCACATTGCAAGGTGCAATTCTGAAATTTTTTGCTTTTTCCTGCTAATCCTAGCATGATAAAGAAGATTCAAAGAGAGTGAGATGCCAGCTCCTTTCATTCAGTCAGTAGCTTCAAACATTTCTGGTATATGAAAAACATGTTTTTCAATGGCAAAAATCAATGAATATTGTAAATGCACAAACAGTAATATCTCCACATTGCACGGTGCAATTCTGAAATTTTTAGCTTTTTCCTGTTAATCCTAGCATGATAAAGAAGATTCAAAGAGAGTCAGATGCCAGCTCCTTTCATTCAGTCAGTAGCTTCAAACATTTCTGGTATATGAAAAACATGTTTTTCAATGGCAAAAATCAATGAATATTGTAAATGCACAAACAGTAATATCTCCACATTGCAAGGTGCAATTCTGAAATTTTTTGCTTTTTCCTGCTAATCCTAGCATGATAAAGAAGATTCAAAGAGAGTGAGATGCCAGCTCCTTTCATTGTCAGTAGCTTCAAACATTTCTGGTATATGAAAAACATGTTTTTCAATGGCAAAAATCAATGAATATTGTAAATGCACAAACAGTAATATCTCCACATTGCATGGTGCAATTCTGAAATTTTTAGCTTTTTCCTGTTAATCCTAGCATGATAAAGAAGATTCAAAGAGTGAGATGCCAGCTCCTTTCATTCAGTCAGTAGCTTCAAACATTTCTGGTATATGAAAAACGTTTTTCAATGGCAAAAATCAATGAATATTGTAAATGCACAAACAGTAATATCTCCACATTGCAAGGTGCAATTCTGAAATTTTTTGCTTTTTCCTGCTAATCCTAGCATGATAAAGAAGATTCAAAGAGAGTGAGATGCCAGCTCCTTTCATTCAGTCAGTAGCTTCAAACATTTCTGGTATATGAAAAACATGTTTTTCAATGGCAAAAATCAATGAATATTGTAAATGCACAAACAGTAATATCTCCACATTGCACGGTGCAATTCTGAAATTTTTAGCTTTTTCCTGTTAATCCTAGCATGATAAAGAAGATTCAAAGAGAGTGAGATGCCAGCTCCTTTCATTCAGTCAGTAGCTTCAAACATTTCTGGTATATGAAAAACATGTTTTTCAATGGCAAAAATCAATGAATATTGTAAATGCACAAACAGTAATATCTCCACATTGCACGGTGCAATTCTGAAATTTTTAGCTTTTTCCTGTTAATCCTAGCATGATAAAGAAGATTCAAAGAGAGTGAGATGCCAGCTCCTTTCATTCAGTCAGTAGCTTCAAACATTTCTGGTATATGAAAAACATGTTTTTCAATGGCAAAAATCAATGAATATTGTAAATGCACAAACAGTAATATCTCCACATTGCGAGGTGCAATTCTGAAATTTTTTGCTTTTTCCTGTTAATCCTAGCATGATAAAGAAGATTCAAAGAGAGTGAGATGCCAGCTCCTTTCATTCAGTCAGTAGCTTCAAACATTTCTGGTATATGAAAAACGTTTTACAATGGCAAAAATCAATGAATATTGTAAATGCACAAACAGTTATATCTCCACATTGCACGGTGCAATTCTGAAATTTTTAGCTTTTTCCTGTTAATCCTAGCATGATAAAGAAGATTCAAAGAGAGTGAGATGCCAGCTCCTTTCATTCAGTCAGTAGCTTCAAACATTTCTGGTATATGAAAAACATGTTTTTCAATGGCAAAAATCAATGAATATTGTAAATGCACAAACAGTAATATCTCCACATTGCAAGGTGCAATTCTGAAATTTTTTGCTTTTTCCTGTTAATCCTAGCATGATAAAGAAGATTCAAAGAGAGTGAGATGCCAGCTCCTTTCATTCAGTCAGTAGCTTCAAACATTTCTGGTATATGAAAAACATGTTTTTCAATGGCAAAAATCAATGAATATTGTAAATGCACAAACAGTAATATCTCCACATTGCAAGGTGCAATTCTGAAATTTTTTGCTTTTTCCTGCTAATCCTAGCATGATAAAGAAGATTCAAAGAGAGTGAGATGCCAGCTCCTTTCATTCAGTCAGTAGCTTCAAACATTTCTGGTATATGAAAAACATGTTTTTCAATGGCAAAAATCAATGAATATTGTAAATGCACAAACAGTAATATCTCCACATTGCAAGGTGCAATTCTGAAATTTTTTGCTTTTTCCTGCTAATCCTAGCATGATAAAGAAGATTCAAAGAGTGTGAGATGCCAGCTCCTTTCATTCAGTCAGTAGCTTCAAACATTTCTGGTATATGAAAAACATGTTTTTCAATGGCAAAAATCAATGAATATTGTAAATGCACAAACAGTAATATCTCCACATTGCACGGTGCAATTCTGAAATTTTTAGCTTTTTCCTGTTAATCCTAGCATGATAAAGAAGATTCAAAGAGAGTGAGATGCCAGCTCCTTTCATTCAGTCAGTAGCTTCAAACATTTCTGGTATATGAAAAACATGTTTTTCAATGGCAAAAATCAATGAATATTGTAAATGCACAAACAGTAATATCTCCACATTGCACGGTGCAATTCTGAAATTTTTAGCTTTTTCCTGTTAATCCTAGCATGATAAAGAAGATTCAAAGAGAGTGAGATGCCAGCTCCTTTCATTCAGTCAGTAGCTTCAAACATTTCTGGTATATGAAAAACATGTTTTTCAATGGCAAAAATCAATGAATATTGTAAATGCACAAACAGTAATATCTCCACATTGCAAGGTGCAATTCTGAAATTTTTTGCTTTTTCCTGTTAATCCTAGCATGATAAAGAAGATTCAAAGAGAGTGAGATGCCAGCTCCTTTCATTCAGTCAGTAGCTTCAAACATTTCTGGTATATGAAAAACATGTTTTTCAATGGCAAAAATCAATGAATATTGTAAATGCACAAACAGTAATATCTCCACATTGCAAGGTGCAATTCTGAAATTTTTTGCTTTTTCCTGCTAATCCTAGCATGATAAAGAAGATTCAAAGAGAGTGAGATGCCAGCTCCTTTCATTCAGTCAGTAGCTTCAAACATTTCTGGTATATGAAAAACATGTTTTTCAATGGCAAAAATCAATGAATATTGTAAATGCACAAACAGTAATATCTCCACATTGCAAGGTGCAATTCTGAAATTTTTTGCTTTTTCCTGCTAATCCTAGCATGATAAAGAAGATTCAAAGAGTGTGAGATGCCAGCTCCTTTCATTCAGTCAGTAGCTTCAAACATTTCTGGTATATGAAAAACATGTTTTTCAATGGCAAAAATCAATGAATATTGTAAATGCACAAACAGTAATATCTCCACATTGCACGGTGCAATTCTGAAATTTTTAGCTTTTTCCTGTTAATCCTAGCATGATAAAGAAGATTCAAAGAGAGTGAGATGCCAGCTCCTTTCATTCAGTCAGTAGCTTCAAACATTTCTGGTATATGAAAAACATGTTTTTCAATGGCAAAAATCAATGAATATTGTAAATGCACAAACAGTAATATCTCCACATTGCACGGTGCAATTCTGAAATTTTTAGCTTTTTCCTGTTAATCCTAGCATGATAAAGAAGATTCAAAGAGAGTGAGATGCCAGCTCCTTTCATTCAGTCAGTAGCTTCAAACATTTCTGGTATATGAAAAACATGTTTTTCAATGGCAAAAATCAATGAATATTGTAAATGCACAAACAGTAATATCTCCACATTGCAAGGTGCAATTCTGAAATTTTTTGCTTTTTCCTGCTAATCCTAGCATGATAAAGAAGATTCAAAGAGAGTGAGATGCCAGCTCCTTTCATTCAGTCAGTAGCTTCAAACATTTCTGGTATATGAAAAACATGTTTTTCAATGGCAAAAATCAATGAATATTGTAAATGCACAAACAGTAATATCTCCACATTGCAAGGTGCAATTCTGAAATTTTTTGCTTTTTCCTGCTAATCCTAGCATGATAAAGAAGATTCAAAGAGAGTGAGATGCCAGCTCCTTTCATTCAGTCAGTAGCTTCAAACATTTCTGGTATATGAAAAACATGTTTTTCAATGGCAAAAATCAATGAATATTGTAAATGCACAAACAGTAATATCTCCACATTGCAAGGTGCAATTCTGAAATTTTTTGCTTTTTCCTGCTAATCCTAGCATGATAAAGAAGATTCAAAGAGTGTGAGATGCCAGCTCCTTTCATTCAGTCAGTAGCTTCAAACATTTCTGGTATATGAAAAACATGTTTTTCAATGGCAAAAATCAATGAATATTGTAAATGCACAAACAGTAATATCTCCACATTGCACGGTGCAATTCTGAAATTTTTAGCTTTTTCCTGTTAATCCTAGCATGATAAAGAAGATTCAAAGAGAGTGAGATGCCAGCTCCTTTCATTCAGTCAGTAGCTTCAAACATTTCTGGTATATGAAAAACATGTTTTTCAATGGCAAAAATCAATGAATATTGTAAATGCACAAACAGTAATATCTCCACATTGCACGGTGCAATTCTGAAATTTTTAGCTTTTTCCTGTTAATCCTAGCATGATAAAGAAGATTCAAAGAGAGTGAGATGCCAGCTCCTTTCATTCAGTCAGTAGCTTCAAACATTTCTGGTATATGAAAAACATGTTTTTCAATGGCAAAAATCAATGAATATTGTAAATGCACAAACAGTAATATCTCCACATTGCAAGGTGCAATTCTGAAATTTTTTGCTTTTTCCTGCTAATCCTAGCATGATAAAGAAGATTCAAAGAGAGTGAGATGCCAGCTCCTTTCATTCAGTCAGTAGCTTCAAACATTTCTGGTATATGAAAAACATGTTTTTCAATGACAAAAATCAATGAATATTGTAAATGCACAAACAGTAATATCTCCACATTGCACGGTGCAATTCTGAAATTTTTAGCTTTTTCCTGTTAATCCTAGCATGATAAAGAAGATTCAAAGAGAGTGAGATGCCAGCTCCTTTCATTCAGTCAGTAGCTTCAAACATTTCTGGTATATGAAAAACATGTTTTTCAATGGCAAAAATCAATGAATATTGTAAATGCACAAACAGTAATATCTCCACATTGCAAGGTGCAATTCTGAAATTTTTTGCTTTTTCCTGTTAATCCTAGCATGATAAAGAAGATTCAAAGAGAGTGAGATGCCAGCTCCTTTCATTCAGTCAGTAGCTTCAAACATTTCTGGTATATGAAAAACATGTTTTTCAATGGCAAAAATCAATGAATATTGTAAATGCACAAACAGTAATATCTCCACATTGCACGGTGCAATTCTGAAATTTTTAGCTTTTTCCTGTTAATCCTAGCATGATAAAGAAGATTCAAAGAGAGTGAGATGCCAGCTCCTTTCATTCAGTCAGTAGCTTCAAACATTTCTGGTATATGAAAAACATGTTTTTCAATGGCAAAAATCAATGAATATTGTAAATGCACAAACAGTAATATCTCCACATTGCAAGGTGCAATTCTGAAATTTTTTGCTTTTTCCTGCTAATCCTAGCATGATAAAGAAGATTCAAAGAGAGTGAGATGCCAGCTCCTTTCAGTCAGTAGCTTCAAACATTTCTGGTATATGAAAAACATGTTTTTCAATGGCAAAAATCAATGAATATTGTAAATGCACAAACAGTAATATCTCCACATTGCACGGTGCAATTCTGAAATTTTTAGCTTTTTCCTGTTAATCCTAGCATGATAAAGAAGATTCAAAGAGAGTGAGATGCCAGCTCCTTTCATTCAGTCAGTAGCTTCAAACATTTCTGGTATATGAAAAACATGTTTTTCAATGGCAAAAATCAATGAATATTGTAAATGCACAAACAGTAATATCTCCACATTGCAAGGTGCAATTCTGAAATTTTTTGCTTTTTCCTGTTAATCCTAGCATGATAAAGAAGATTCAAAGAGAGTGAGATGCCAGCTCCTTTCATTCAGTCAGTAGCTTCAAACATTTCTGGTATATGAAAAACGTTTTACAATGGCAAAAATCAATGAATATTGTAAATGCACAAACAGTAATATCTCCACATTGCACGGTGCAATTCTGAAATTTTTAGCTTTTTCCTGTTAATCCTAGCATGATAAAGAAGATTCAAAGAGAGTGAGATGCCAGCTCCTTTCATTCAGTCAGTAGCTTCAAACATTTCTGGTATATGAAAAACATGTTTTTCAATGGCAAAAATCAATGAATATTGTAAATGCACAAACAGTCATATCTCCACATTGCAAGGTGCAATTCTGAAATTTTTTGCTTTTTCCTGTTAATCCTAGCATGATAAAGAAGATTCAAAGAGAGTGAGATGCCAGCTCCTTTCATTCAGTCAGTAGCTTCAAACATTTCTGGTATATGAAAAACATGTTTTTCAATGGCAAAAATCAATGAATATTGTAAATGCACAAACAGTAATATCTCCACATTGCATGGTGCAATTCTGAAATTTTTAGCTTTTTCCTGTTAATCCTAGCATGATAAAGATTCAAAGAGAGTGAGATGCCAGCTCCTTTCATTCAGTCAGTAGCTTCAAACATTTCTGGTATATGAAAAACATGTTTTTCAATGGCAAAAATCAATGAATATTGTAAATGCACAAACAGTAATATCTCCACATTGCAAGGTGCAATTCTGAAATTTTTTGCTTTTTCCTGCTAATCCTAGCATGATAAAGAAGATTCAAAGAGAGTGAGGTGCCAGCTCCTTTCATTCAGTCAGTAGCTTCAAACATTTCTGGTATATGAAAAACATGTTTTTCAATGGCAAAAATCAATGAATATTGTAAATGCACAAACAGTAATATCTCCACATTGCACGGTGCAATTCTGAAATTTTTAGCTTTTTCCTGTTAATCCTAGCATGATAAAGAAGATTCAAAGAGAGTGAGATGCCAGCTCCTTTCATTCAGTCAGTAGCTTCAAACATTTCTGGTATATGAAAAACATGTTTTTCAATGGCAAAAATCAATGAATATTGTAAATGCACAAACAGTAATATCTCCACATTGCAAGGTGCAATTCTGAAATTTTTTGCTTTTTCCTGCTAATCCTAGCATGATAAAGAAGATTCAATGAGAGTGAGATGCCAGCTCCTTTCATTCAGTCAGTAGCTTCAAACATTTCTGGTATATGAAAAACATGTTTTTCAATGGCAAAAATCAATGAATATTGTAAATGCACAAACAGTAATATCTCCACATTGCACGGTGCAATTCTGAAATTTTTAGCTTTTTCCTGTTAATCCTAGCATGATAAAGAAGATTCAAAGAGAGTGAGATGCCAGCTCCTTTCATTCAGTCAGTAGCTTCAAACATTTCTGGTATATTAAAAACATGTTTTTCAATGGCAAAAATCAATGAATATTGTAAATGCACAAACAGTAATATCTCCACATTGCAAGGTGCAATTCTGAAATTTTTTGCTTTTTCCTGTTAATCCTAGCATGATAAAGAAGATTCAAAGAGAGTGAGATGCCAGCTCCTTTCATTCAGTCAGTAGCTTCAAACATTTCTGGTATATGAAAAACATGTTTTTCAATGGCAAAAATCAATGAATATTGTAAATGCACAAACAGTAATATCTCCACATTGCAAGGTGCAATTCTGAAATTTTTTGCTTTTTCCTGCTAATCCTAGCATGATAAAGAAGATTCAAAGAGAGTGAGATGCCAGCTCCTTTCATTCAGTCAGTAGCTTCAAACATTTCTGGTATATGAAAAACATGTTTTTCAATGGCAAAAATCAATGAATATTGTAAATGCACAAACAGTAATATCTCCACATTGCACGGTGCAATTCTGAAATTTTTAGCTTTTTCCTGTTAATCCTAGCATGATAAAGAAGATTCAAAGAGAGTGAGATGCCAGCTCCTTTCATTCAGTCAGTAGCTTCAAACATTTCTGGTATATGAAAAACATGTTTTTCAATGGCAAAAATCAATGAATATTGTAAATGCACAAACAGTAATATCTCCACATTGCAAGGTGCAATTCTGAAATTTTTTGCTTTTTCCTGTTAATCCTAGCATGATAAAGAAGATTCAAAGAGAGTGAGATGCCAGCTCCTTTCATTCAGTCAGTAGCTTCAAACATTTCTGGTATATGAAAAACATGTTTTTCAATGGCAAAAATCAATGAATATTGTAAATGCACAAACAGTAATATCTCCACATTGCACGGTGCAATTCTGAAATTTTTAGCTTTTTCCTGTTAATCCTAGCATGATAAAGAAGATTCAAAGAGAGTGAGATGCCAGCTCCTTTCATTCAGTCAGTAGCTTCAAACATTTCTGGTATATGAAAAACATGTTTTTCAATGGCAAAAATCAATGAATATTGTAAATGCACAAACAGTAATATCTCCACATTGCAAGGTGCAATTCTGAAATTTTTTGCTTTTTCCTGCTAATCCTAGCATGATAAAGAAGATTCAAAGAGAGTGAGATGCCAGCTCCTTTCATTCAGTCAGTAGCTTCAAACATTTCTGGTATATGAAAAACATGTTTTTCAATGGCAAAAATCAATGAATATTGTAAATGCACAAACAGTAATATCTCCACATTGCACGGTGCAATTCTGAAATTTTTAGCTTTTTCCTGTTAATCCTAGCATGATAAAGAAGATTCAAAGAGAGTGAGATGCCAGCTCCTTTCATTCAGTCAGTAGCTTCAAACATTTCTGGTATATGAAAAACATGTTTTTCAATGGCAAAAATCAATGAATATTGTAAATGCACAAACAGTAATATCTCCACATTGCAAGGTGCAATTCTGAAATTTTTTGCTTTTTCCTGCTAATCCTAGCATGATAAAGAAGATTCAAAGAGAGTGAGATGCCAGCTCCTTTCATTCAGTCAGTAGCTTCAAACATTTCTGGTATATGAAAAACATGTTTTTCAATGGCAAAAATCAATGAATATTGTAAATGCACAAACAGTAATATCTCCACATTGCACGGTGCAATTCTGAAATTTTTAGCTTTTTCCTGTTAATCCTAGCATGATAAAGAAGATTCAAAGAGAGTGAGATGCCAGCTCCTTTCATTCAGTCAGTAGCTTCAAACATTTCTGGTATATGAAAAACATGTTTTTCAATGGCAAAAATCAATGAATATTGTAAATGCACAAACAGTAATATCTCCACATTGCAAGGTGCAATTCTGAAATTTTTTGCTTTTTCCTGTTAATCCTAGCATGATAAAGAAGATTCAAAGAGAGTGAGATGCCAGCTCCTTTCATTCAGTCAGTAGCTTCAAACATTTCTGGTATATGAAAAACATGTTTTTCAATGGCAAAAATCAATGAATATTGTAAATGCACAAACAGTAATATCTCCACATTGCACGGTGCAATTCTGAAATTTTTAGCTTTTTCCTGTTAATCCTAGCATGATAAAGAAGATTCAAAGAGAGTGAGATGCCAGCTCCTTTCATTCAGTCAGTAGCTTCAAACATTTCTGGTATATGAAAAACATGTTTTTCAATGGCAAAAATCAATGAATATTGTAAATGCACAAACAGTAATATCTCCACATTGCAAGGTGCAATTCTGAAATTTTTTGCTTTTTCCTGCTAATCCTAGCATGATAAAGAAGATTCAAAGAGAGTGAGATGCCAGCTCCTTTCATTCAGTCAGTAGCTTCAAACATTTCTGGTATATGAAAAACATGTTTTTCAATGGCAAAAATCAATGAATATTGTAAATGCACAAACAGTAATATCTCCACATTGCACGGTGCAATTCTGAAATTTTTAGCTTTTTCCTGTTAATCCTAGCATGATAAAGAAGATTCAAAGAGAGTGAGATGCCAGCTCCTTTCATTCAGTCAGTAGCTTCAAACATTTCTGGTATATGAAAAACATGTTTTTCAATGGCAAAAATCAATGAATATTGTAAATGCACAAACAGTAATATCTCCACATTGCAAGGTGCAATTCTGAAATTTTTTGCTTTTTCCTGCTAATCCTAGCATGATAAAGAAGATTCAAAGAGAGTGAGATGCCAGCTCCTTTCATTCAGTCAGTAGCTTCAAACATTTCTGGTATATGAAAAACATGTTTTTCAATGGCAAAAATCAATGAATATTGTAAATGCACAAACAGTAATATCTCCACATTGCACGGTGCAATTCTGAAATTTTTAGCTTTTTCCTGTTAATCCTAGCATGATAAAGAAGATTCAAAGAGAGTGAGATGCCAGCTCCTTTCATTCAGTCAGTAGCTTCAAACATTTCTGGTATATGAAAAACATGTTTTTCAATGGCAAAAATCAATGAATATTGTAAATGCACAAACAGTAATATCTCCACATTGCAAGGTGCAATTCTGAAATTTTTTGCTTTTTCCTGCTAATCCTAGCATGATAAAGAAGATTCAAAGAGAGTGAGATGCCAGCTCCTTTCATTCAGTCAGTAGCTTCAAACATTTCTGGTATATGAAAAACATGTTTTTCAATGGCAAAAATCAATGAATATTGTAAATGCACAAACAGTAATATCTCCACATTGCACGGTGCAATTCTGAAATTTTTAGCTTTTTCCTGTTAATCCTAGCATGATAAAGAAGATTCAAAGAGAGTGAGATGCCAGCTCCTTTCATTCAGTCAGTAGCTTCAAACATTTCTGGTATATGAAAAACATGTTTTTCAATGGCAAAAATCAATGAATATTGTAAATGCACAAACAGTAATATCTCCACATTGCAAGGTGCAATTCTGAAATTTTTTGCTTTTTCCTGTTAATCCTAGCATGATAAAGAAGATTCAAAGAGAGTGAGATGCCAGCTCCTTTCATTCAGTCAGTAGCTTCAAACATTTCTGGTATATGAAAAACATGTTTTTCAATGGCAAAAATCAATGAATATTGTAAATGCACAAACAGTAATATCTCCACATTGCACGGTGCAATTCTGAAATTTTTAGCTTTTTCCTGTTAATCCTAGCATGATAAAGAAGATTCAAAGAGAGTGAGATGCCAGCTCCTTTCATTCAGTCAGTAGCTTCAAACATTTCTGGTATATGAAAAACATGTTTTTCAATGGCAAAAATCAATGAATATTGTAAATGCACAAACAGTAATATCTCCACATTGCAAGGTGCAATTCTGAAATTTTTTGCTTTTTCCTGCTAATCCTAGCATGATAAAGAAGATTCAAAGAGAGTGAGATGCCAGCTCCTTTCATTCAGTCAGTAGCTTCAAACATTTCTGGTATATGAAAAACATGTTTTTCAATGGCAAAAATCAATGAATATTGTAAATGCACAAACAGTAATATCTCCACATTGCACGGTGCAATTCTGAAATTTTTAGCTTTTTCCTGTTAATCCTAGCATGATAAAGAAGATTCAAAGAGAGTGAGATGCCAGCTCCTTTCATTCAGTCAGTAGCTTCAAACATTTCTGGTATATGAAAAACATGTTTTTCAATGGCAAAAATCAATGAATATTGTAAATGCACAAACAGTAATATCTCCACATTGCAAGGTGCAATTCTGAAATTTTTTGCTTTTTCCTGTTAATCCTAGCATGATAAAGAAGATTCAAAGAGAGTGAGATGCCAGCTCCTTTCATTCAGTCAGTAGCTTCAAACATTTCTGGTATATGAAAAACGTTTTACAATGGCAAAAATCAATGAATATTGTAAATGCACAAACAGTAATATCTCCACATTGCAAGGTGCAATTCTGAAATTTTTAGCTTTTTCCTGTTAATCCTAGCATGATAAAGAAGATTCAAAGAGAGTGAGATGCCAGCTCCTTTCATTCAGTCAGTAGCTTCAAACATTTCTGGTATATGAAAAACATGTTTTTCAATGGCAAAAATCAATGAATATTGTAAATGCACAAACAGTAATATCTCCACATTGCACGGTGCAATTCTGAAATTTTTAGCTTTTTCCTGTTAATCCTAGCATGATAAAGAAGATTCAAAGAGAGTGAGATGCCAGCTCCTTTCATTCAGTCAGTAGCTTCAAACATTTCTGGTATATGAAAAACATGTTTTTCAATGGCAAAAATCAATGAATATTGTAAATGCACAAACAGTAATATCTCCACATTGCAAGGTGCAATTCTGAAATTTTTTGCTTTTTCCTGCTAATCCTAGCATGATAAAGAAGATTCAAAGAGAGTGAGATGCCAGCTCCTTTCATTCAGTCAGTAGCTTCAAACATTTCTGGTATATGAAAAACATGTTTTTCAATGGCAAAAATCAATGAATATTGTAAATGCACAAACAGTAATATCTCCACATTGCAAGGTGCAATTCTGAAATTTTTTGCTTTTTCCTGCTAATCCTAGCATGATAAAGAAGATTCAAAGAGAGTGAGATGCCAGCTCCTTTCATTCAGTCAGTAGCTTCAAACATTTCTGGTATATGAAAAACATGTTTTTCAATGGCAAAAATCAATGAATATTGTAAATGCACAAACAGTAATATCTCCACATTGCAAGGTGCAATTCTGAAATTTTTTGCTTTTTCCTGCTAATCCTAGCATGATAAAGAAGATTCAAAGAGTGTGAGATGCCAGCTCCTTTCATTCAGTCAGTAGCTTCAAACATTTCTGGTATATGAAAAACATGTTTTTCAATGGCAAAAATCAATGAATATTGTAAATGCACAAACAGTAATATCTCCACATTGCACGGTGCAATTCTGAAATTTTTAGCTTTTTCCTGTTAATCCTAGCATGATAAAGAAGATTCAAAGAGAGTGAGATGCCAGCTCCTTTCATTCAGTCAGTAGCTTCAAACATTTCTGGTATATGAAAAACATGTTTTTCAATGGCAAAAATCAATGAATATTGTAAATGCACAAACAGTAATATCTCCACATTGCACGGTGCAATTCTGAAATTTTTAGCTTTTTCCTGTTAATCCTAGCATGATAAAGAAGATTCAAAGAGAGTGAGATGCCAGCTCCTTTCATTCAGTCAGTAGCTTCAAACATTTCTGGTATATGAAAAACATGTTTTTCAATGGCAAAAATCAATGAATATTGTAAATGCACAAACAGTAATATCTCCACATTGCACGGTGCAATTCTGAAATTTTTAGCTTTTTCCTGTTAATCCTAGCATGATAAAGAAGATTCAAAGAGAGTGAGATGCCAGCTCCTTTCATTCAGTCAGTAGCTTCAAACATTTCTGGTATATGAAAAACATGTTTTTCAATGGCAAAAATCAATGAATATTGTAAATGCACAAACAGTAATATCTCCACATTGCACGGTGCAATTCTGAAATTTTTAGCTTTTTCCTGTTAATCCTAGCATGATAAAGAAGATTCAAAGAGAGTGAGATGCCAGATCCTTTCATTCAGTCAGTAGCTTCAAACATTTCTGGTATATGAAAAACATGTTTTTCAATGGCAAAAATCAATGAATATTGTAAATGCACAAACAGTAATATCTCCACATTGCAAGGTGCAATTTTGAAATTTTTTGCTTTTTCCTGCTAATCCTAGCATGATAAAGAAGATTCAAAGAGAGTGAGATGCCAGCTCCTTTCATTCAGTCAGTAGCTTCAAACATTTCTGGTATATGAAAAACATGTTTTTCAATGGCAAAAATCAATGAATATTGTAAATGCACAAACAGTAATATCTCCACATTGCACGGTGCAATTCTGAAATTTTTTGCTTTTTCCTGTTAATCCTAGCATGATAAAGAAGATTCAAAGAGAGTGAGATGCCAGCTCCTTTCATTCAGTCAGTAGCTTCAAACATTTCTGGTATATGAAAAACATGTTTTTCAATGGCAAAAATCAATGAATATTGTAAATGCACAAACAGTAATATCTCCACATTGCACAGTGCAATTCTGAAATTTTTAGCTTTTTCCTGTTAATCCTAGCATGATAAAGAAGATTCAAAGAGAGTGTGATGCCAGCTCCTTTCATTCAGTCAGTAGCTTCAAACATTTCTGGTATATGAAAAACATGTTTTTCAATGGCAAAAATCAATGAATATTGTAAATGCACAAACAGTAATATCTCCACATTGCAAGGTGCAATTCTGAAATTTTTTGCTTTTTCCTGCTAATCCTAGCATGATAAAGAAGATTCAAAGAGAGTGAGATGCCAGCTCCTTTCATTCAGTCAGAAGCTTCAAACATTTCTGGTATATGAAAAACATGTTTTTCAATGGCAAAAATCAATGAATATTGTAAATGCACAAACAGTAATATCTCCACATTGCACGGTGCAATTCTGAAATTTTTAGCTTTTTCCTGTTAATCCTAGCATGATAAAGAAGATTCAAAGAGAGTGAGATGCCAGCTCCTTTCATTCAGTCAGTAGCTTCAAACATTTCTGGTATATGAAAAACATGTTTTTCAATGGCAAAAATCAATGAATATTGTAAATGCACAAACAGTAATATCTCCACATTGCAAGGTGCAATTCTGAAATTTTTTGCTTTTTCCTGCTAATCCTAGCATGATAAAGAAGATTCAAAGAGAGTGAGATGCCAGCTCCTTTCATTCAGTCAGTAGCTTCAAACATTTCTGGTATATGAAAAACATGTTTTTCAATGGCAAAAATCAATGAATATTGTAAATGCACAAACAGTAATATCTCCACATTGCACGGTGCAATTCTGAAATTTTTAGCTTTTTCCTGTTAATCCTAGCATGATAAAGAAGATTCAAAGAGAGTGAGATGCCAGCTCCTTTCATTCAGTCAGTAGCTTCAAACATTTCTGGTATATGAAAAACATGTTTTTCAATGGCAAAAATCAATGAATATTGTAAATGCACAAACAGTAATATCTCCACATTGCAAGGTGCAATTCTGAAATTTTTTGCTTTTTCCTGTTAATCCTAGCATGATAAAGAAGATTCAAAGAGAGTGAGATGCCAGCTCCTTTCATTCAGTCAGTAGCTTCAAACATTTCTGGTATATGAAAAACATGTTTTTCAATGGCAAAAATCAATGAATATTGTAAATGCACAAACAGTAATATCTCCACATTGCAAGGTGCAATTCTGAAATTTTTTGCTTTTTCCTGCTAATCCTAGCATGATAAAGAAGATTCAAAGAGAGTGAGATGCCAGCTCCTTTCATTCAGTCAGTAGCTTCAAACATTTCTGGTATATGAAAAACATGTTTTTCAATGGCAAAAATCAATGAATATTGTAAATGCACAAACAGTAATATCTCCACATTGCAAGGTGCAATTCTGAAATTTTTTGCTTTTTCCTGCTAATCCTAGCATGATAAAGAAGATTCAAAGAGAGTGAGATGCCAGCTCCTTTCATTCAGTCAGTAGCTTCAAACATTTCTGGTATATGAAAAACATGTTTTTCAATGGCAAAAATCAATGAATATTGTAAATGCACAAACAGTAATATCTCCACATTGCACGGTGCAATTCTGAAATTTTTAGCTTTTTCCCTTTAATCCTAGCATGATAAAGAAGATTCAAAGAGAGTGAGATGCCAGCTCCTTTCATTCAGTCAGTAGCTTCAAACATTTCTGGTATATGAAAAACATGTTTTTCAATGGCAAAAATCAATGAATATTGTAAATGCACAAACAGTAATATCTCCACATTGCACGGTGCAATTCTGAAATTTTTAGCTTTTTCCTGTTAATCCTAGCATGATAAAGAAGATTCAAAGAGAGTGAGATGCCAGCTCCTTTCATTCAGTCAGTAGCTTCAAACATTTCTGGTATATGAAAAACATGTTTTTCAATGGCAAAAATCAATGAATATTGTAAATGCACAAACAGTAATATCTCCACATTGCAAGGTGCAATTCTGAAATTTTTTGCTTTTTCCTGCTAATCCTAGCATGATAAAGAAGATTCAAAGAGAGTGAGATGCCAGCTCCTTTCATTCAGTCAGTAGCTTCAAACATTTCTGGTATATGAAAAACATGTTTTTCAATGGCAAAAATCAATGAATATCAATGAATATTGTAAATGCACAAACAGTAATATCTCCACATTGCACGGTGCAATTCTGAAATTTTTAGCTTTTTCCTGTTAATCCTAGCATGATAAAGAAGATTCAAAGAGAGTGAGATGCCAGCTCCTTTCATTCAGTCAGTAGCTTCAAACATTTCTGGTATATGAAAAACATGTTTTTCAATGGCAAAAATCAATGAATATTGTAAATGCACAAACAGTAATATCTCCACATTGCAAGGTGCAATTCTGAAATTTTTTGCTTTTTCCTGTTAATCCTAGCATGATAAAGAAGATTCAAAGAGAGTGAGATGCCAGCTCCTTTCATTCAGTCAGTAGCTTCAAACATTTCTGGTATATGAAAAACATGTTTTTCAATGGCAAAAATCAATGAATATTGTAAATGCACAAACAGTAATATCTCCACATTGCACGGTGCAATTCTGAAATTTTTAGCTTTTTCCTGTTAATCCTAGCATGATAAAGAAGATTCAAAGAGAGTGAGATGCCAGCTCCTTTCATTCAGTCAGTAGCTTCAAACATTTCTGGTATATGAAAAACATGTTTTTCAATGGCAAAAATCAATGAATATTGTAAATGCACAAACAGTAATATCTCCACATTGCAAGGTGCAATTCTGAAATTTTTTGCTTTTTCCTGCTAATCCTAGCATGATAAAGAAGATTCAAAGAGAGTGAGATGCCAGCTCCTTTCATTCAGTCAGTAGCTTCAAACATTTCTGGTATATGAAAAACATGTTTTTCAATGGCAAAAATCAATGAATATTGTAAATGCACAAACAGTAATATCTCCACATTGCACGGTGCAATTCTGAAATTTTTAGCTTTTTCCTGTTAATCCTAGCATGATAAAGAAGATTCAAAGAGAGTGAGATGCCAGCTCCTTTCATTCAGTCAGTAGCTTCAAACATTTCTGGTATATGAAAAACATGTTTTTCAATGGCAAAAATCAATGAATATTGTAAATGCACAAACAGTAATATCTCCACATTGCAAGGTGCAATTCTGAAATTTTTTGCTTTTTCCTGTTAATCCTAGCATGATAAAGAAGATTCAAAGAGAGTGAGATGCCAGCTCCTTTCATTCAGTCAGTAGCTTCAAACATTTCTGGTATATGAAAAACGTTTTACAATGGCAAAAATCAATGAATATTGTAAATGCACAAACAGTAATATCTCCACATTGCACGGTGCAATTCTGAAATTTTTAGCTTTTTCCTGTTAATCCTAGCATGATAAAGAAGATTCAAAGAGAGTGAGATGCCAGCTCCTTTCATTCAGTCAGTAGCTTCAAACATTTCTGGTATATGAAAAACATGTTTTTCAATGGCAAAAATCAATGAATATTGTAAATGCACAAACAGTAATATCTCCACATTGCACGGTGCAATTCTGAAATTTTTAGCTTTTTCCTGTTAATCCTAGCATGATAAAGAAGATTCAAAGAGAGTGAGATGCCAGCTCCTTTCATTCAGTCAGTAGCTTCAAACATTTCTGGTATATGAAAAACATGTTTTTCAATGGCAAAAATCAATGAATATTGTAAATGCACAAACAGTAATATCTCCACATTGCAAGGTGCAATTCTGAAATTTTTTGCTTTTTCCTGCTAATCCTAGCATGATAAAGAAGATTCAAAGAGAGTGAGATGCCAGCTCCTTTCATTCAGTCAGTAGCTTCAAACATTTCTGGTATATGAAAAACATGTTTTTCAATGGCAAAAATCAATGAATATTGTAAATGCACAAACAGTAATATCTCCACATTGCAAGGTGCAATTCTGAAATTTTTTGCTTTTTCCTGCTAATCCTAGCATGATAAAGAAGATTCAAAGAGAGTGAGATGCCAGCTCCTTTCATTCAGTCAGTAGCTTCAAACATTTCTGGTATATGAAAAACATGTTTTTCAATGGCAAAAATCAATGAATATTGTAAATGCACAAACAGTAATATCTCCACATTGCAAGGTGCAATTCTGAAATTTTTTGCTTTTTCCTGCTAATCCTAGCATGATAAAGAAGATTCAAAGAGTGTGAGATGCCAGCTCCTTTCATTCAGTCAGTAGCTTCAAACATTTCTGGTATATGAAAAACATGTTTTTCAATGGCAAAAATCAATGAATATTGTAAATGCACAAACAGTAATATCTCCACATTGCACGGTGCAATTCTGAAATTTTTAGCTTTTTCCTGTTAATCCTAGCATGATAAAGAAGATTCAAAGAGAGTGAGATGCCAGCTCCTTTCATTCAGTCAGTAGCTTCAAACATTTCTGGTATATGAAAAACATGTTTTTCAATGGCAAAAATCAATGAATATTGTAAATGCACAAACAGTAATATCTCCACATTGCACGGTGCAATTCTGAAATTTTTAGCTTTTTCCTGTTAATCCTAGCATGATAAAGAAGATTCAAAGAGAGTGAGATGCCAGCTCCTTTCATTCAGTCAGTAGCTTCAAACATTTCTGGTATATGAAAAACATGTTTTTCAATGGCAAAAATCAATGAATATTGTAAATGCACAAACAGTAATATCTCCACATTGCAAGGTGCAATTCTGAAATTTTTTGCTTTTTCCTGTTAATCCTAGCATGATAAAGAAGATTCAAAGAGAGTGAGATGCCAGCTCCTTTCATTCAGTCAGTAGCTTCAAACATTTCTGGTATATGAAAAACGTTTTACAATGGCAAAAATCAATGAATATTGTAAATGCACAAACAGTAATATCTCCACATTGCACGGTGCAATTCTGAAATTTTTAGCTTTTTCCTGTTAATCCTAGCATGATAAAGAAGATTCAAAGAGAGTGAGATGCCAGCTCCTTTCATTCAGTCAGTAGCTTCAAACATTTCTGGTATATGAAAAACATGTTTTTCAATGGCAAAAATCAATGAATATTGTAAATGCACAAACAGTAATATCTCCACATTGCACGGTGCAATTCTGAAATTTTTAGCTTTTTCCTGTTAATCCTAGCATGATAAAGAAGATTCAAAGAGAGTGAGATGCCAGCTCCTTTCATTCAGTCAGTAGCTTCAAACATTTCTGGTATATGAAAAACATGTTTTTCAATGGCAAAAATCAATGAATATTGTAAATGCACAAACAGTAATATCTCCACATTGCAAGGTGCAATTCTGAAATTTTTTGCTTTTTCCTGCTAATCCTAGCATGATAAAGAAGATTCAAAGAGAGTGAGATGCCAGCTCCTTTCATTCAGTCAGTAGCTTCAAACATTTCTGGTATATGA
>NW_027367630.1:0-56314 GCF_046119375.1 Phyllobates terribilis
AGGGATGGTAATGTTGGGATAGTAATGTTTGCAAATATTTTAACATATAAGCTGTGGTAGTATACTTTCAGTACTATGGTGGGATAGTAACGTTGGGATAGTAATGTTTTGAAATATAAGGTACAGTAGGATAATTTCAGTACTATGGTAGAATCATATTAGTACTATGGTAGGATCATATCAGTACTATTGTGGGATAGTAATGTTTGCAAATACTTCGGGTTTTTTCTGTTGACGGGGCTCACATGTCGGGGAAGTTCCCCGGAGTTCTTCTTATGGCAGTTGCACAAGACCCAAACAATCATATTTATCCCATTGCTTTCTCAATTGTGGGGTCCAAGAGCAAAGCGTCATGGTCTTTCTTCTTTGAACATATGAACCTAAGCAGTGCAGTCCCCGATAGTATGGAAACTATCGTCATATCCGATAGGCTCGCAAGCATAAAGAGTTCTATGAAGGTGCATTACAAGCTGGAAGGCCGTGGTTATTGCACATATCATTTGTACCATAATCTGAGGCCTTCGGGGAGTGGCCCGGGAGCTTTGCAGGATTATTTGTTCAATGTTGCTAAGGCCTACACGGTCAAAGACTTTGAGAAGGACATGGATATGTTGAAGTTGATGGCACCGCGCATGGCAGAAAGGGCCAGGAGAGTACCTGTCAAATCTTGGTCTAGGGCACACTGCCGTTACAAGAGGTTCAACATTATGACAACGAACAATTCGGAGTCTCTCAATGTTGTACTTAAAAAACGAACGTGCTTGGCCAATAATTCCATTGTTCAACACAATCTTGCAGACAATGTCAAGGTGGTTCGAAGACAGGAGGAGTAAACCAGGCACAATGGATGATGAGCCACCCAACAGAGTGGTTGTAACGCTGGACCAACGACGTATGCAATCATTGTCATTGAGGGCGACCAGGTTAAGCCAGCATGTGGCAGAAGTGAAGGAAGGCTTCAAAACTTTCGAGGTGGACCTGCGATAGAGGAAATGCCAATGTGAGGTGTTTCAGAAAGACAGAATTCCCTTCCGACATGCATTCGCAGTAGCCTCTGAACTGAATGTGAGGGTAGTCGATTTGCTTTCCTCCTACTATCTTAACAAGAATTTTACTGAAATGTACAAAGAAATTATCTGTTGTCCTTGAGTCCCGGTCCCCGTGGACTTTCCCAGCTCGAGTTCAATGCTCAGATCCATTGTGGACTAGGGGTCCTGGACAACGAAGGATTAATAGATATAAAGCTGCTTGGGAGAGGAGGAAATGCACAAAGTGTAACAGATTTGGGCATCTTGCAAGGCAATGCTTCAGCAACGGCTCTTGAAACAATAGGGATCCATGTTTTGGTGTTATGTTCATTTTGAATGTGGTTCATGACAGACAGTACGCTTTTAGGTGCATGATTGTTTTGATGTAAATTTTACGTGTTTACATTTCCAAAGTATGATTAAATTGCGTTTGTTTTTATACAAACCATGATAGGATTCATGTAAATGTATGGAAGTTTTATTAAGAGAAATCTTAACGGTTTCGTGTCAACACCATTCAATGTTGTTGACTATGTATTTTATATGAAAGGATAATTTTAGGTCTATGGTGATATTTAGAGAAGGGTACATAATCATTTCTTGAACTCTATTGTTATGCGAAGCAAATTATATGTAATCCATAAAGCAGAGGGGAATGACTAGTACAAATTGACTTGGAGGTTACAATAAAAAGTGTTGGTGCTATAACTTAAAGGAATATGAGTTATTTTGGCTCGTCGTCGTCTTCAATAACTATCGATCCTTCACCCGTGACTCCCCGACTATGGCATTGAACTAGTTGTTGTAGAACTTTGTCGCTTTTCGGACTTGTAATCTCTTTTGACAAAACAGTAGCTGAGTTACATTTGAAACTATTAAGAAACGTAATATATCACAATGTCACTAACATATATGAGAATCTTAGTGATGTCATAGTATTTTACCATCGGTACACCATGGAACCCCCAAGTAGTTAAGATCGTCGTAAAACCTTGACGCAGAGTCAACGTTAACGAAGAAGAACTTACTGGCCCACAGTTCATCAACATCGGTCATCAAATCCCAAAGAAAAGGTTCGACTCCTTCCTTTTTACCCAAACGAATTACTCCCGTGTCTCCAACCGAGATGTTGTACGTGCTCATCATCACTCCAACATCGACGTTGATGTTGAAGGCTTTACTCAAGCTGAAAAAACGTACAATATTTGCCATACATGCGGGTGCAGCTGTGACGGCGGTAGTTTCTAAGTGTGGAGAAACGACATGACCAGCTCTGGGAAAGGTAACCGGAGACCTAGGTGAAATGGGTACATCTGTAGGGCGGCCCATCCTTGAATGATCGTGTCTGCGAACTAGTTGTTTGGAATCTGGATTTGCACTTGTGGGTGCAAGCCGGTTGTTTTTCGGATGCCCAATTCATCCTTATCGGTTAATATTGACCTCACCTTGATCGACATATTTTATGGTGAAGATGAGAGATTCAATGGTGTAGCAGGCAATGGTAAACATGTGATGTAGCATGAGTGTTTTATATAGGTGAATGCCTCTGCAAAATATAGACGTTACAAAAAATAGAGTCGTTGAATTTCAAAAAAAGAGTCGTTGGATTTAAAAAATATAGCAATATGGTTTCCAAGTTCGTTCCTTGGATTCTTGATGACCACAGTACCATTTTAATCCTGTCATACGAACACAATGTATATTGTGTCAAGTTGGCTTTTCTTACATGTCTCATGAAAGCATGTCTCATGAAAGCAGTGACCTGTGTATAATAGGGTATTAGAGTGACTTGGATTCCATATTTCTGTAAAAGGGTATTAGAGTGAAAAGTTGGATTTTCATAAGCATAAACGAAGATTGTCCTTCCCAATCCTGACCGTCCATATTTATGTGCAATTAAATCCACGATCTTAAAAACAGCAAAAGGGTCCAAATACACAATTCCATAAGCAAACAAACAAGTGTTCTAAACAACTTAAATCTGAACATCTACTGGTCAGGCAACATTGACAACCAATTCCCTCCATACACGGCCTCTGCAATTTGCCTCCTGTGGCTGTCTATGAACTTGTCAGCCACCGCATCAAGGTTCGCCATCCCATGAGCGAGTCATTCAATATGTTTTACGCAGTACACTCCACAGTCACCCCTATTTAGTTCATGTGAGTTAGCTACAAAGTTATTCAAGTGCATGACAAGATACATAGAAGTCATGGTAGGACTCTTACGTTCGTTTGTTCTGCTTCAGACCCTTTATCCTATTGAAGCGTAGAGGCTTTCCACCCTGAACTACGTACTTCTCAGCAATACCTGGATACGCGCTCAGTATGAAGGGAACCTTGACCATGACTGGGTTAAGCTCTTATCTTATATGTTCTTCTTTCATGAGGTCGTGGTTGCATTCATACACATTTAACACCCATTCCTGCAGGTCTATTTCCAGTGCAACCCAGTGATTACTATTTACAAAATATGGGGCATACACATAATCTGTTTAATCCCATCTTTGTGCAACACCCTCTGGTAGCTCGCCTCTACAGTATTGTAACAAGTATTCCAAGGTTTTCCCACCATTAATCTTCCCCTCGTGGAAGTTCTTTCTAATTGGACCAGAAACTGTCAACAACAACACAAGTGTGGGACTCTGGAGGCCTTCTTTGTACAAAATCGCGTACGTAGCAGAGGACCTCATAAATTTCCTTCATGTAGATCACAAATATATCTCAAAAGACATCACAAATATATAAGGAATGACACATCACATCAGGTTAGAGGATACCACTTACCACTCTTGTCCACCAATTGGATGGCTCCAACAACCTTGTAAAATTTTTATGGTCCAGTTTGTATGTGCTCTCTGGCTTGAACAGGTGTATGGTGGTCCGAGAGGTTATAGGAGGTTTGCTGCCAATAAAAAGAGTAAATTACTAATTTAGAATGTTGTGATATATGATGAAACAAGATGACAAGTCATCTATGAATGGCTAGAGCACAAACCTATGATCTGAATACCAAGTAAGGAAGTCTGTCATTTCCTTGCATGATGTATTTTTGTTAACTTCTTCAGCTTCTTCAAAACATTGTCATCTTTGAATGGAGGCTTCGCAGTTTTCTTTGCATTCCTCGGGGGGTTCTTCCTTTTCTCCACTTGATTTGCCCCAACCTGGTGCGCATCCTCTACATCATCCTCCTTCTCATCCTTATTTGTAGAATCCTCTACAGCCTTGTTCTCATCCTCCTTGGGCCTCATCTCCACCCTTGTTCTCATCCACCATTGTAGCTTTTGACTCGACAACTCCCTCTTGGGTAGCCTGTGTTGCTTCCTCAGTTGGGCCATCACCCACATCATCTGTCTCTTACCTCTACTATCTCCTCCTTCGCCTTGATTCCTATCCGCTCCTTGCTTGTCGCATATGTCCTTCATAACATCATTGACAACCTGAGATACTTGTTCCACAGTCTCTATATACCAACTGGCTAGGCCACAATCTCCCCTACATCAACAACCACATTTTCCTGCATTTAACAGATACACTACTCATCTTTATTGTGCATCCAGTCACACAGCTTATATCATACCTCCAGGAAATGAATCACATATATCTAATATAACTAATCATTTTTCACCATGGACTATGTATTATTGACAACGAGTAATACTTGTGCCACATTCTCTACTCTACCAACTGGCGGGGCCACGATGTCCCCTAAATCCACAAACACATTATCCTGCATTTATCAAATACACTTATTCATCAACTTTTTACATCTTGCCATGCATTTGATATAATACCTCCAGCAAATGAATCACATATATCTTATATAACCAGGTCGATTGCACAATGCACTATATAATATAACTTAATTAACAACATACATCCATAATTGCATCATTTTGCACCTAAATGTTGTTGCCATCCTCCTTGTTCTCACTCTCTTCGTTGTTCTCGGCCAAAGACTCAGCAGTTTTATCTTAATTTACAGCAGTTGACATGTCCACTCCACCATCACCACCATTAGCACCACCATCCCCTTTGTCCTCATCACCACCATCATCTGCATCATCGTCATCATCTTCCTTTTCTTCTTCATCATCGTCTTCACCTTCAACCTCTGCTCCACTCTGTTTCTTCTTCTCTCCCTGCTCAGCCCCCTCTTCATCATCTTCCACTCCTCCCTCAACTTCATCAATCTTCACCCTTCTGCCCTTCATGGTAGCCTTCTTTCCAGGAACATTCTTTGCCTTCTTCTTGGGGGCCTTCTTTGCCACCTTCTTTCCCACCTTCTTTCCCACCTTACCTGCTGGGGCACTCTTTTTACTTCCTTTCTTTGGCTCTTCATGAACTGGATCATCATCTCCCACATCAATAATTAAGTCAACATTATCCACCTCAATATTCTTCTTCACAACTCCTTTGGCTTTCTCCCTTGCAGCAATGGCATTGGCCACAATCTTGTCAAAATGTTGGTGTATATTTTCTTCTTCTTCAAACTCACACTCACACTCCTTCAACAGCTTTTCCTCATCTTCAGACTCGGGGAATAGAATTTGCTTGACCACTGTCTTCTTCTCTCGAAACGACTCTCCTAAAACTCCACGCTCTACGGCATCATTTGAATACCACCGGATGCCACGAGGGAATCTATCTCCTTCAACACGGTGACAATATTGTTTCCCAACTCCCTGAGAGACCTCCTAAACCCACACCTATCATATTTCATACAAAAAACTATCAATAACTACATACAGTCCTTGTATAAAACACATCCTTCCATGATCTTTTCTGAATCCTGTCATGAAGATGTACTTTTGGATAACAGAATTTCTCTCGAACACATACTTGAAAAACCAGTGGCAGTCCCTGGAGTGAATAGGGGATTCTTCTCTCAGATTCCACTTGCTTAGCTATGTTGGATGTCTCCATCCTCCTCGAGAGAGATGTTGTGAGTGATTTGTGGAGCTCTAGGTAAGCAACCCTTCCCCATGGATACTCATAAAAGGTTTTTGTCCTTTCAAGCAGTTGTACATGGAGAGGGTTGACTAGCCTTTTCTTGTCTCCCCAAAGCAGGATGCCCTCTACTATCAACAACATAGCCATCTAGAACTTGTGAAAGTCATATGGCACATAATGGATAAATCTCTCAAACAATTCATTCACAGACATTGTAGATTTGTTGAAGAAATTAGTCATTGCAGTTTTCTCTCCTCTCCTAGGCTGAACTCTTCCTTCCCCACAATTCAGATCAGTAATCAGGCTAAATTCTTCATGGAGAACCTAGACTCTTTACCACACACATCACACCATGTCTCATACTTCTTACCACTATCTAGCTGCTTCATCAGAATAGCATGTATTGTCTGGGAAGAGAATGAAACTTGTTGAATAATTTCAAGCACTTTACCAAAAGGCACATCCTTCAACCATAGCCAATCTACATGACTCGGTTTCTGCCTAATTTCATAATAGTAAGCTGTTCGAGAACAAATGTTGATCATGCCATAAAAATCCTCACCAGTGTAGTACATATAGGGAATCTACATAACAAATTTGTTTTTATAAATTTCATCAGAAAATAGACATGCAAATATTTTAGGGCTTGTTAATAGGAATTAAGCACTATGACAGGATGAAGATTTGTTCTTACACCGCGTTTGAACAGTAAGGGCTGGATTTGACGTTTCGCGCTCTTCCCCTTCGCCATCTTCGCAGGGACCGACTCTTCATGCTCGACCAAGGCGTCGTCTTCTGTCATCCCTCTTTTTCCCTTTCCACCGGAGGCCTTAGAAACCTTACTGACATTAACAAGAGCCGCTTCCGCCACCTCCGTCTGCGGAGACTCTTCCAAATCGGCCGCCAGTAGTTCGTCGTCTTTGATTTCGACAGACATGTCTTTCATCGTCTTAAGCTTAACCATTCTCACTCGAATTTTGTGAAAATCCCTAACTTGTTTCACTCAATCGGGTTCGAAGAAGGTGGGATTGCACTACTGGGAGGAAATAGGGTTGGAAGAAGCCCTAACTTTGAGTTGCAGACGATGAAGATGAAGGAATGGGTGATGAAGATAATGGTTTTTGGGAAGAAGCCCTAACTTGGAGTTCTACAAATGAAGGAATTGGCGCAACGCTTTTGCTTGTCTAAAACGACTACAGATTTGAATTCAAAGATCTGGTAGTTAGTTACAAATTACATCAATTTAGGGGTTCAACATTTGAATTCAAAGATCTGATAGTTAGTTACTTATTACATCAATTTAGGGGTTTAACACTCTGCACCTACAACTCTACACAGATATCATATTTTAATCTGATTTTTATTAAAATATTATATGTTTTCTCTTTTTCTTTGATGACAAAATAAAATGTGCTTAGATTTGAAGATATATAAAGCTTGGTGGTAGATTTGTTATTAGGCCCAAGAAAGTGCAATTTTATGTTAAACACCCTTTAATTTATGTTTCACATAGGTGTAATTCTAGTTTATTTCATACAATGTTAAATAGGTCTAATATTAATACTATAAATATATTCATGTAGGTCTAATTCTAATTTATTTTACACAATTTTAAATAGGTCTAATTATAATATTATAATCATCTATTTATTGTATAAATGAACAACTATATATATTATATAATATGGGACATGATCATGTTACAACCCATTTCGTGCGTACGTGCGTATAGGAACCTCTCTGTGTAATTTAATGAACCTCCATGTCTTATATTTTGAACCACATATCTACTATGAACCTGAAATTTAATGAACCTCCGTGTCTTATTTTTTGAACCACATAAAATTTCAGAAATGAAGGTTCATAGTAGATATGTGGTCCAAAACATAAGACATGGGGGTTCATTAAATTACACAGAGAGGTTTATATACGCACGTACGCACGAAATGGGTTGTACGCACCAGAACCTCCCTCTATATAATATACCCTCATATTAGATGATTAAGTGATATATATATATTGTATGATATAGCTGCGAATAATTAGACGTTCTAAATATTTGAAACTTGTTGTGATTTGACTAAGACAAAGTGCCTTAATCTTGATTGAGAGATGATTAAGACAAGTTGACTTAATATTTATAAAAGAACCACTTAAAAAGAACTTTAATATTAAGAGAAGAAAGAGAGAGATCAAGATCTTAGAAAAGGTATTCTGCCTCTTATTTTGTGTATGAAATTTACAATGAAGAATGCCTCAATTTATAGGCTAAGGAGATCACCTAATTCTTGACTAATTTACATCATCTTAAATGTAAAGTGAAAAAGAGTTAAGAAGGTGAATAATTCACACACTATTTACCTTAATTATACATCTCATTTTTCAAACCTTGAACATGGTCTTCTAGATGTTTGATCTAATTCATGCAAGCCAAATAAATGCACTTGATAATTGAACTAGTTTTTGCATTATTCATAACACCCCCCCCCCCCCCCCCTTGAATATTCACCTTCGAACTGATGTGGGATATGAATGTATGTTGCCTCGTTAAAACCTTGTCAGGAAAAAACCAATGGGATAAAAACCTGATCGAAGGAAAAAGAGTACAACTATGAATCCCATTATACGCCTCGGTGCTACCTCATTAAAAACCTTGTCAAGCAAAACCTTGTAGGATAAAAGCTTAACCGAACGGAAAAAGAGTGCAGCGCGTATGATGCTCCCCCTGAGATCAACGAATGTCTCTGAGCCTGCACATTCCAATCTTGGATACTAGCTCAGTAAACTTCTTGGGGTTTAATGACTTCGTGAACATACGAGCTAAATTATCGTTTGATCGGATCTGTTGAATGTTGATTTCTCCAGCTTCATCTAGTTCATGAGTAGAGAAGAATTTGGGTAAAATATGTTTTGTGCGATCTCCCTTGATGTAGCCCTTCTTCATCTAAGAAACGCATCCTGAGTTGTCTTCATATAAGACAGTTGGACCACTAGTGATGGGCCTCATCCCACATTCTTTCTGGATAAATGTAGTCATTGCTCGTAATGCCACACATTCTCTCCCTGCCTCATACAATGCAATCAGCTCCGCTTGGTTTGATGATGTTGTTGTCACTGTTTGCTTATTCGATCTCCATGATATGGATGTGCCTCCATATGTGAACACATAACCATTTTGTGATTTGGCCTTATGTGGGTCGGATAAGTAACCTGCATCTGCATATCCAGCAAGGATAGCATTTCTTTAAGTACGGTAGAACAATCCCAAATCATGTGTGCCTCGAAGATAGCGAAATATGTGTTTGATCCCATTCCAATGTCTCCTTGTAGGGGTGGAACTAAATTTGGAGAAGAAATTTACTTCAAAAGCAATATCTGCTCTTGTATTGTTGGTTAAATGCATCAAAGCACCGATAGCGCTTAGATATGGTACTTCAGGACCGAGAACTTCTTCGTCTTCTTCTCTAGGGCGAAACTGATCCTTATCAACATTAAGGGATCGAACATCCATGGGAGAGCTCAGGGGATGTGCTTTATCCATGTTGAATCTCCTCAAGATCTTCTCAGTGTAATTAGACTGATGGACAAATATTCCACCATCCAAATGCTCAATTTGTAAACCAAGGCAAACCTTAGTTTTACCGAGATATTTCATCTCGAATTCTTTCATTAGATACTCCGCAGTCTCTTGAATTTGATGAGAAGTTCCAACAATGTTCAAGTCATCAACATAGACTCCTATGATGGAAAATCCATTTTTGGATCGCTTGATGAAAACATATGGACATATGGCATCGTTCTTATACCCTTCCTTCACAAGATATTCTTTAAGACGGTTGTACCACATCCGTCCAGATTGTTTTAATCCATACAACGACCTCCTTAGCTTTATAGAGAATAATCTGCGAGGTTTAGAGTTGTCAAGCAATTTTATTCCTTCTGGAACTCTCATATTGATATCTGTATCAAGTGACCCATATAAGTATGCAGTCACAATGTCCATAAGACGCATATGTAATTTCTCAAATACACTCATACGAATGAGAAATCTCAATGTAGTTGCATCAACCACAAGAGAGTATGTTTCATCATAATCGATTCCAGGAATTTGAGAGAAACCTTGGGCAACAAGTCTTGCCTTATATCTAACAACTTCATTATTCTCATTTCGTTTTCTCACGAAACCCATTTATAACCCATGGGCTTTACGCCCTTTGGTGTATGGACCACATGGTCAAAAACTTCTCGCTTCACAAGCGATCTTAGTTCCGCCTGTATGGCATCTTTCCATTCTGGCCAATCATTCCTTTGACACATTCATCGATCGATTTTGGCTCAATGTCCTGATCTTCAGACATAACATCTATAGCTACGGAGTAGGCGAATATATCATCAACAATGACATCTTTCCTATTCCATTATATACCCGTGTATACATAATTTATGGAAATCTCAGAATTATCGATTTTTTGATCATTATCTAGGATGTCATTTCCTTGTGAGATCATTTCATTTTCAATCTCCTTTTCTTCACCATCTTTCTCATAAGCTATTGTGACATTTTCTACTATACCCTTAGGGTTCTTTGACTTTCTTGGTTTCAAGTCCTTTGAACCCGGTGGCCTACCACGCTTTCGGCATGTTATGGACTCATTCGCAATGGAAGCCTCTAGCTGTCCGACCGGTATTTCAATTCTTTCAGGTGCATTTGCTGCAGGTATATGCGATTTAGTCACTTTCTTTGAGTCGATGACTGCATCTGGTAACTGATTTGCAACATTTTGCAAATGAATGATCTGTTGTATTTCTTGTTCACACATCTTTGTTCTCGGATCAAGGTGAGATAATGCTATTGCATTCCATGTGATTTCTTTTCCATGTGCATTTACACTAGTGTTTTTCCCCCTAACTTAGGGAATATAGTTTCATCAAAATGGCAATCAGCAAACCTTGCTGTAAATAAATCACCTGTTATTGGTTCGAGATATTTAATAATCGAGGGAGATTCAAAACCAACATAAACTCCCAGTCTTCTTTGCGGACCCATCTTTGTACGCAAAGGTGGAGCAATAGGAACATAAACAGCACATCCAAATACCTTTAGATGTGAAATGTTTGGTTCCTTACCATGTACTAATTGCAGTGGGCAATATTCATGGTTTGCACTTGGTCTTAGCCAAACCAAAGCTGATGCATGCAATATAGCATGTCCCCATGATGACACTGGTAATCTCGATTTCATTAGTAATGGTCTGGAAATTAATTGTAATCTCTTTATCAAGGATTCAACCAGACCATTTTGTGTGTGAACATGAGCTACTGGGTGCTCTACATCAATCCCAATTGACATAAAATAGTCATAGAAAGTTTGAGATGTGAATTCGCCTGCATTATCAAGCCGAATTTTCTTTATTGTATAATCCGGGAACTGTGCCCTCAGTCGGATTATTTGAGCAAGTAGCTTAGCAAATGCAACATTTCTTGTTGATAACAGGCTTACATATGACCAACGTGTGGATGCATCAATTAGCACCATAAAGTATCGAAATGGTCTACATGGTGGGGCAATCGGTCCACATATATCACCTTGGATTCTTTCCAAAAATGCAGGTGTCTCACTTGTTATTTTGTTTCTAGAAGGTCTTATAATAAGTTTTCCGAGTGATCAAGCACTGCAATTAAAGTCACTGGATGATAGGAGCTTAATATCCTTTAATGGGTGTCCAAGTGAGTTCTTTATGATTTTATGCATCATTGTTGACCCTGGATGACCCAAACGGTCATGCCACAAGGTGATAGCTGCTTGGTCAAATGACCTCTTATTTATTGTTGCATTGACCACACACGGATAAATATATGTATAATATAATCCGGAGGTATGTCCTGGCATCCTTTCAGGGATCTGCTTTCGACCAGATTAATATCTTATGATGCACATATATTCTTTCCCATGTTCATTCATGGTTTCCATTATGACGCACATCCTTGAAACTCAATAAGTTTCTTCGAGATTTACTCGAGTATAATGCATCATTTATGATAAATTTTGTTCCTCTTGGGAGTATAACAATTGCTCTTCCAGAGCCTTCTATGAGTTTAGATGCACCCGATATTGTGGTTGACATTGCCTTCATAGGCTTTCAAGTGAGTAAAGTACTCTTTGTTTCTAAAGATGGTGTGCGTCGTTGCGCAGTCTAGAAGACATTGCTCCTTCCCATCGAGTATCACTTTAGATGAGTTCATCCTTTCTAAGATAGATATAGAAAGAGTTGTCAAGTAGTAATAGGAAAGAACTTCATATATATTACACATCAATCTTACAAAGTTTCGAAGAAAAAATACATAAGTGAAAACAAAAACATAGTGCAAAGAAATAAAAGTTTTGAAATTACATAGATATTTCAATGTTTCATACGGCAAAATTATCAATATGCTCAAAGTCGAGAAATTGACCATCATCTTGGCTGATCAGGTGTGCATTACTTACACCTGCACTTTCAATGAGGTTGGTTTCCATGGCCTTTCCTTTGTTCTTTTCATCTTGGTATAATTTTACCAGATGTGGAGCCACATTACATTCTCTAGCCCAATGACCAGTCGTGCCACAATTGTGGCAAGTTGATTTTGCCTTATGAGAGGGTCCTGTATGACCCATCTGGACCTTTTGCTTACCATTCCCCTTAAAATTCCGGTTACCATGGTATTTGTAGTGTCCTTGACCATGATTACCACGAACTCTGCGGCCTCCACGACGTCCACGACCTCCTCGGCCACCTCGACCGCCACGGCCACGACCACGACCACGACCACCACCATATCGTTGTTGTTGGCCATACGCATTGACATTCCCAAATTGGAAGCCATTGTCAACGGCATAAGCCTTGGGAGGAGCCATTGAGCCACTAGGCCTCATATTATGATTTATCATTAGTATCTCGTTATTCTTTTTAGCCACCAATAATACTCTTAACAAGTCAGAGTATTTCTCAAAATTCTGGTTTCTATACTGTTGTTGCAACAGCATGTTAGACATATGCATGGTGGAGTATGTCTTCTCCAATATCTGTTCTTGTGATTTTTCTTCACCACATAGTTTTAGCATAGTGGTGATCCTGTACATAGCACTAGTATAATCACCTATGTATTTAAAATCTTGGACCCTTAAATTATCCCATTGATGCCTTACTTGTGGGAGTAAGACATCCTTTTGGTGTCCACATCGTTCATTTAAATTTTCCCATAATTCCAATGGATCTAACATGAACAGATATTCGGTTTTAGACTCTCATGCACATGGTGGCGCAACAATACAATAGCCTTCGCCTTTTCTTGAGCCTTTGTTTGGTTCTTAGGCTCAATGGTTTTTTCAAGGCCATGTGCCTTAAAGTATGATACAACATCATACCTCCACTCGAGGTATCTTTGTCCAGCCAAGTCAAGAATTTCAAATTCTCTTTGAGCAATCTTTGCCATTTTCTACAAATGATCAAATTGTAAAATATTAATTAGTATACTCAATACTATATGTATATGGTGGATTAATTTCGACAGATGTTTAAAGAAACAAGTATTTGTCAAAGTATATCAATGTATCAGTACATGTTATTATAGGCATATATGTTAGAAATATATCATGTCATTAAATTTAACATTTCAATATGTATGTCATGTAATCAAAAAAATGGAATAGTCATCATAAAGTATAAGGATAATGCAAGTAAAATTATGTAAGCATACTTATGGCCGAAAACTTTAATACCAATTATTCTCCTTTTACCCCTCTATAATTACGGCCACTCATCCCTCCTTTTCCAGTCATCCTTATCTTCTTCTTCCTCACCTCCATTATCAAACTTTTCTTCCATTTTTTCTTTCAAATATTTCCATGGATTCCGATGAGATACATCGTCGTTTAAGAGCTAGTAGCGATCGGTTTTTAACCGTTCTTTTCATTTGCCTCGTTCTTATCATGGTTACCGTTTTTATTATCATCACTTCAATTTGGAAAGATCCATATTGAAATCAAGAAAAGTACTTGAAGAGAGCTTGAAACGATAAATCAAAGAGGTAAGTAAATCTAGTATCTTGTTTGTATTTTGTTTTAGATCTAACAACTTGTTTCTATTTTTGGTAAAATCGTTTTTAGATCTAAGGAGAAAATCGAGTTTCTGATGTAGAAGATCCCGTATGTGGGCAACTACAGAGCATACTTCTCAAATCGATTTTTTAATAGCTCTTGTATAATTATGGTTGTATTAATAAAGGAGTAGAGTTTATGCCTTGATGATTCTTTATAAGTGGTAATTAGAGACTCTTTGTGCCGATAACGTGTTGTGTTTTGACTAAGACAAAGTGCCTTAATCTTGATTGAGAGATGATTAAGACAAGATGACTTAATCTTAATAAAAGAACCACTTAAAACGAACTTTAATATTAAGAGAAGAAAGAGAGAGATCAAGATCTTAGAAAAGGTATTCTTGCTCTTATTTTGTGTGTGAAATTTACAATGAAGAATGCCTCTATTTATAGACTAAGGAGATCACCTAATTCTTGACTAATTTACATCATCTTAAATGTAAAGTGAAGAAGAGTTAAGAAGGTGAATAATTCACACACTATTTACCTTAATTATACATCTCATTTTTCAAACCTTGAACATGGTCTTCTAGATGTTTGATCTAATTCATGCAAGACAAATAAATGCACTTGATAATTGAACTAAGTTTTGCATTATTCATAACAAAACTCAAATATTTGGATGATTGAATTGTCCATTGGGCTTATTCTTTTTGTTGCGCTTAGGTGGATGACACAAATAATAATCTATTATTTTTTATTTTGATTATTAGTTTTTTTTAGATTCAGTATTAGATGTGGGCCTTTTACATAATTATGGTATAATTAATGTGTATTAGGATCACATTTAGTGATGTGTATTAGGATCACATTTAGTGTTTTTTGCATCCCCTAAAATTATAGTATAAGTAGATGATATATGATGATATGATTTGACTATGTTTCTTTCTGTCTTATAAACTGGTGTGATTATTGAGGTATTTTATACTTATATGTACGTGATCTTGTAAAAACCATCAAACAAATTTATGGTTTTTTTTCTAATATTTTATATAAGGAATAAATTAAGGTCTCGATTTGAAAATATTTTATTGATTTTATTGTTAGCATAAATATGACTTCATTGTGATTGGTTAATTATTTTCCTTTTTAGTTTTTTATTTACTAAAATAAGATTCCTAATTATATGTAATACACATCATAAAAAACCTTACATGAAATATCTCAATATAATTATGGAAATCTAGTGTTATTATGTATAGCATTAGTTTTTAAGCATTAAAATGAAGACTAAGTTTCACAACCAAGTATGAATTCATGATTTTAGATTAAATGTGCATGTGATAAAAAAGAATACATTAGATAATAGAAATACGTTCATAATAAATTCAAAATATGAACACCATCAAAATAATCCGAAAGATAGGTATGATTCTTCCTAGATTTTAGTTCACATGCAGATCTTAGAGTGTAGTATACGCCTACTGGTTACTATATAGGATGCGTGACAAAATTGCAAATATGCACATCAAGTATCTAATTAAAAACATAAGAAAACCTATAAACATACAATTGAAAAACCAAATTCAATTTCAACAATAAAAATATTAAAGTCTAAACGTCCAGTAAAAAGATAGACACAAACTATTTGGAGAACTAACAGAAGAAACCTATATTTTCATGACCGCTAAATGTATATGGTTGATTACTACCACAACTTTCCTATATGCCATCTTCAAATCATCAAGAGCGTCGTTCTTCAGCACACCTCAAATCTCATTATAATGCAAAAGAGTCTACAATAACCTCCTTAAGGTTCAATGTGGTCTCTAAAATCCATTTCATAATCAATAAATTTAAAATTGAAATGATACAATTTCTTAGGCCAATGTTATAATCTTACCCGAATGAAATTTCCCAACCTGATTCGCTTTGTTACCTCTTCTTCTTGTCTTCGACAAATATGAAAAATAGAATCTAAAAGGAGTATGAAAATTACCAAGAAGATAAATAAAACCCTAAAAACTAAAAGAAGATTAACTCATGAATTGGAAATACCTTTTAAATCTTTGATGATCCAATAGCGAACTATTGATTCATAAAGTTGAAAAAGGACAGAGATTAAAGGGTGTTTTACTCCGTCTTCTTATCTCCTTTTCGTCAATTTATAGGGATAAAGTATGTCATGTGAATGGAGAGAAAATACGTTTTATAATTGAATAAAGAGGAAAAGATGGAATACGTATGGTGTAGTAGGAAATAAATTTTCGGTGAAAGTATTAGTTTAGAGCGTTACTTAGTGTGAGAGTTTACATTTTTTAGGAATTTAAGAGAAATAAGTTTTAGTTAAATTTGATATTAATTAATGAGTCAAAAAACAAATTTTGTGTAAACGTATTTATTTAGAACTTTACTTAGTGTGAGGGGTTATATTTTATAGGATTTTAAGAGATATGAATTTTAGTTAAATTTTGGTCATAATTAATGAGTAAACTTATGTTGTAGTAGAAAATCAATTTTATGTGAATATATATTAATTTAAAGGGTTATTTAGTACGAGGTGTATTATTTTTTACGATTTTAAGAGATATAAGTTTTAGTTAAATTTGATCATAGTTTTTGAGTAAAAAAATATTTTTTTGTAAACGAATTAATTTAGAGCATTACTTAGTATGAGGGCTTAAATTTTTTAGGATGTTAAGAGATATAAATTTTAGTTAAATATGATCATAATTAATCAGTACAAAAACTCAACTTTATAAATATTACTAGAAGGTTGTGACCTATGCTTCGCTTGAGCTATAGTAAAGACTCGAATACAAATTAGAATTTTTCTTTATTATATATTTTCTAGAGCGTATCATTAATAATTTATTTATGTGATTTTATTATTATACTTTTCTGTTGACATGAGGACTCGAGTGTACATGATAATTTTGTCTTATTATTTGTTGTAGGAGTGTATCATCAATGCATCTTCTATATGCTCTTATTATTATATTTTTTTATATTTGTTACTATTGAACTATTTTTTATTATCTCTATATATTTTTTGTTTTAGTAATAAAGGATGTAGATCTATGTACTCCTAATTTATAGAGTTGGTTTATAATTGTTGAAACTCGAACTATATTATAACCATATGTTTTCTATTAACAATAATAATACAATAAAAAATACTAGTTATTAGTCTTGTGTTAGTCGAGTTACATTTCAAACGGTCCAATAACCCTATTTACATGATCCGAAGAAAATGATTTCTATAAAGAATAAAAATAATAAAAAATACTATATGTATATTAGTAGTGTGGTTTTAGTCAAGGTATATTTCAAAAAGCCCAATAATTCTATATAATTGAGCCCAGGAAAATGATAATCATTTACTTTTTTTTATGTATAAGAGGGTTTATATAAGTAACTCAATATAATTAATATTATATTTAGTGATTTTATCATATGTTATGTCATGTAATTAGTGGTTACTAGGGGAGTTATTTAGTATGTTTTCACACCCCTAAAATTATACTATATAGGATTATGATATATTAAAACCAAGTTGAGTTTGAAGGCGGTAAATGATTCAATAAAGTAAACTTTATAAGTAGTATGATGATATGATTATTAGATTAGATTATATGATGATTTCACTTTATTTAAAAGTTTTTAGTTTCTCTTTTCACATTTATTTTAAGAATGTTCAATTATGAAAGTAAGGTATCCATTGAGAAATCATAATACATAAATTTGAGTTTTTTGAAGAATTATCGAAAATTAAGTTGATTTTGGAGGCATAATTAAGAATAGAACCTACATTCACTTGGTAAAATATTTCATTTTCAATAGAGGGTTCCTCTTTACGTGGGAAGTTTGGAGTCGCTAAATACAAAAAAGAAGCATGCTCCAACTAAAATTTTACTCTATGGACTTTTCAATTTGTAAAATATTTATTTTGTTGTCTAATCAAGGGAATTATACAAGTTTTTTTTAGAAAAAAGAGTATTATACTAAGAAAAATCAAAAGAAAAAAATGTTTGTTTACCTAATAATGAAGTAACCTTGATAAAACCCATGATTGCATGCAACCATGAGCAAAACCCATGTGACAAGTCCTTGTACATCTTGCAATTAGATATAAAATAAATATACACCTACAATTGATAGAATGAAATTCAAAGAAACAAATTCGAAGCAAAGGGAATAAACATACTTGTTCATTCAAGGTGGAGTTGGACTAAAGAGTCTTCAACACCACCTCTGCTCTAACCTATCATATGTTATCAACAAGACAATGGAAGAATAGAACCTGCATTCACTTTGTAAAATATTTCATTTTTCAATAAAAGAGTACCCCTATACTTGGGGGTTGGAGTTACTAAATACAAAAACGAAAGATGTCCCAACTAATATATTACTCCATGGACTTTGTAAATTGCAATATATTTATTTTGTTGTACAATCAAGGGACTTATACATGTTTTTTTACAAAAAAAGAGTGTATTATACCAAGAAAAATCAAAAAGAAGAAAATATTTTTTCTGTCTAATAATGTAGATACCTTGATAAATACCCGTGACTGCATGCAACCATAAGCAAGAACCGAAGTGACAAGTCCTCGTACATCTTGCAATTGGATATAAAATAGAAAATATTATAGTATCCAATCCATCCTACTAGTTAAATTCCACAAGTAATCCTCACTCATAGAGTTTTTACACTCTAACCCTGGTATAAATACACTTTTAATTTTATTTTCTCCCTCCTCCTAATATTTCCTCCTCACTCCCGCTTCGACTCTCCATTACGCTCTGCTTTCTCCTACCGATATCGTCGACTCCTCCTTCCGATTCCGGCGATTCCACCTGCTTTCTCCTACCGATTTCGTCGATTCCCCATCCCTCCTCACTCTATCCTTTCTCCTCTCTTATTCTCTTGGCGACTTCGACTCCATCCGTCACTTTCACCGACATCTAGGGTTCGTCTTCACTTCCGTCGATTCCGCTATCGTTTTTCGTATTGTAGGTTCGTCTTCACTTCCTCCTACATTTAAGAACTTCTTTGCAATTCTTCACTTCCTTCGACTCAACCTTTAGAATCGTTATTTCTAGGGTTTCATTTTGTTCAGACACATTTTTAATGTGTTGACAGATTTTAGGTTTCGTCTTCTCTTGCACAGACTCGTTTGGTGACAGATTTTAGCATTTTTGGTGACAGATTTTAGCATTTTTGTAATGTGTTGACAATTTTATAATGTGTTGACAAGTTTTAAGTTTACAATGTGATGACATTTCATTTTGTGTTGACAGGTTTTAATTTTAGAATGTGGTGACAAGCTTTTAAAATAATGGGATGACAGTTTAATAATGGGATCATAGATTATGTGATGACAGATTAGTGTTATGACATTGACATGCTATGTTTGGTGACAGATTTTAGCATTTTTGTAATGTGTTGAAAGTTTTATAATGTGTTGACAAGTTTTAAGTTTACAATGTGATGACAGTTCATTTTTTAGTTTATAATGTGTTGACATGTTTTAATTTTAGAATGTGGTGACAAGCTTTTAGAATGGGATGACAGATTATGTGATGACAGATTAGTGTTATGACATTGACATGCTATGTGATGACAGATTATGTGATAACACTTATATGCTATGTGATGACAGTTTAATAATGGGATGACAGTTTAATAATGTGATGACAATTTATGATATGTGATGACAGAATATGTGATGACACTTATATGGTATGTGATGACAGTTTAATAATGGGATGACAGTTTGATGTGTGATGACAGATTAGTGGAAAACTCGACATGTGTTTTAGAATATGGTGACAGTTTTATAATGTGTTGACAGTTTACCTTGTGTTGACAATTTAAGACGTTTAATAGTTTATAATCTGTTGACAAATTTTAGTATTTACATTTGTTGACACTTCTCTTATTTATGTGTTGACAGGATGGTTGATTCTAGCATGTATGACCAATATATTGTTCCTGAAGGGGACCGCTATCATGGAAAGATCAACACATATTTTAGGCTTCACTTGCTAAATACGCTAAAGGAGCATCTTCATTCAGATGTATATCAGTCTATACTAGACGACCATCTTAGTGCAATATTGAAGATGTCATCTAGTTTGATGTTTTCTGTTATCCTAGTACATCATATGCTGATGCATGAGGTACACACCCCCAAGACAAAAGAGATGTGGTTTTTGTTTGGTGGAAAGTTAGCTCGGTTCTCATTAGTTGAATACGCTGCTATTACCGGTTTAAACTGTGGAAAACACCCTAAGTCTGTCCCCACTTCCGTGAATATTAAAGCTGAACTCCGCGGGAAAAGTTGTACATATGTGAATCTACTTCGTTTGTTTTGTGATGAGTCTGATCCATATAAGGAGTGTTGGGCCCGAGTTCTCCTGGCAGAAAGCTTTCTGTTGAGCAAGAGATAGTAAGTTGTTTGAAGAATATCCATTGGTTTACTCTATTGCAAGCGATAGTAAGTTGTTTGAAGAATATCCATGGGGGAGATTGTCATATGATATGTTAGTCAATTCTCTCATGCTCCTAAACAGATCCAATCACAGTATACCAGCTAATGGTAGTTGATATGGCTACAATTTATATGGGTGTCCTTTGGTTTTTCAGGTAAATTTAACTTTGTTCAATGATCTAGTTATTTATTTGTATATAATGACACTTCTATTTTTGTTTTTGCAAGATTTGGATATTGGAAACATTCCCAAGTTTTTCTCATTTGTTGGGTGTTAAAGCCAATCCAACAAAATTTGTGCCCTATTGCTTACGGTGGTCAATATTAGGGAAGTTGAAGTTGTCCACAAAATCTCAAATTGAGGTTTTTACGAAACAAAAAAGCTTTGTAAGTTTCTGTTTTATGAGACATACATTTATTTATATTTTTAGTAGGTGATTACATATTTATTATGCGATAACAGTTTTTAATCTCTTCTTTTTTCCTCTATGTGTTTTTGCGCGTGTTCCAGCAATTTGTTATCCCGTTTTACTCCAACATTGGTGATTTGGTCAATCTAAAATTTGATGTTGAGGTTAATGACGCAGTTTTTGATCAGTATGTAGAAACGGAACTGTTTTGGAGACTTTGGCGATTGTTCTTAATAAAAGTCAAGATGATGCAGATATGGAAGACTTTGTCACTAAAAAGCTCCCGACCCCCCCCCCGAAGAAAAAGGTTTTGGGTAAAAGGAAATCGACAGATAACAATGGTAAGACACTTTTGTAAATTTTATGTTGACAGTTTTCAGCTGCGTGAGCTATACTGTTATGCATGTGATGACACTTTTATGCATTTGATGACACTTTGTTCATGTGATTACACTCGTACTTTATGCGATGACACTTTGTGCATGTGATGACACTTATACTTTATATGATGACACAGTGATGACAGTTTGTGCATGTGATGACACTCATACTTTATATGATTACACGTGATGACACTTAGTTCATATGATGACACTCTTACTTTATGCATGTGATGACACTTATACTTATAATTCATGTGATCACACTCATACTCATACTTATACTTCGTGCGATGACACTTTGTGCATGTGATGACACTTTGTGCATATGATGACACTCGTACTTTATGAGATGACAGTTTATGCATATGATGACAATATTAAGTATACGATGGCAGTTTGTGTATATGATGTGATGAAACTTTAAAATATGTGTGTATTTATGTGTTTGACACTTATACTTAATGTCGTCACAACTGTGTGCCAGATTTACCATCTGATGATGAAGGGATCAAACTGAATCCAAAGAAAGTTAGTCGAGCGAAGCTCAAGTTGCCGAGGGAAGAGAAGAAGATCCCTGATAAGAAGAGCCCTCCACTTAACATTGTTTCTCAAATCATGGGGAAGGTGAAAGCCCCTCTTCCTCCTGCTGAATCTAACCAGAATAAGTGTCCGGTCGCTGAGAAGGTTTCGTGTCCAAAACCGGTTCAGGTGACAGCTACAAAGCCAGTTACTCGAACAAAAACTAATAAGATGAAGAGCCCTCCAGCTGAGAAGCAGTTGCGGCCAAAAAGTGGGAAGTTCAAAGCCAGAAAACATGTACCCAATGCTATTCCATTGCCTCGATCTGAACATAAAGAGAAGAAGAGTCATTCATCCAAAAAGTGGGCGAAGTCATTATTAACACTAGTTGACAAATTTGAAGTACAACAGAAATTATTGAGAGATGTGCAATACAAAGTCAACGAAAACTCAATGCGACTTGAACAACTGTCGAAGGATGTAAAGGCTATTTTATCTAAGATCGTAGGACACGACCGTTCCAGCGATGACGGTAATTGCTACAAAGTAGATGAGGAAGTTGACGGAAAAGAACCAGTTGATGGGAAAGAACCAGTAGAAGAAGTAGAACCAGTTGATGAGAAAGTAGAAGAAGTAGATGAGAAAGTAGAAGAAGTAGATGAGCAAGCAGAGGCTGCCACTACCAATGCTTACTCAGGTACCAAATATTTTGATGATATTGATTCTCAAGACCCTGATTATGTAAATCTTGTTCGTGCCAAAGTAGATGAGGAGCTTCATGTTGTTGTTGAAGGGATAATGGCTGATTGTTCCCAAATGACTGAAAATGGCCACCTTTTTGATTCCGTGTTGCATGTTTGTCCTGAAGTTGATGAAAAGGTTGCTTCTGAATCCACCCATGAGGAACAAAAGTATGTTGTTGAGCCAATACACGATGACGCTGCGGAGGCAATCCCGGAAGGAAAGGATGTTGTTGAATCCACCCATGAGGAACAAAAGGTTGCTTCTGAAAATGTTGGTGACGCAATTCATGAGGACGCCGTGGAGGAAATCCCGGAAGAAAATGTCGTTGTTGAGGTCAATGTTGTTGACGCAATTCATGACAACGCTGTTGAGGCAATCCCGAAAGATAAGGACGATGCTGACGCAATCTCGGAGGAGAAGGGCGCTGTTGAGGCAATCCCGAGAGAGAAGGCCGCTGCTGAAGCAACCCCGGAAGAGAAAAGCGCTGCTGAGGCAGTCCCGGGAGAGAAGGGCACTGCTGAGGCAATCCCGGAAGAGAAGAGCGCTGCTGAGGGATTTTTGGAAGTAAAGGATGCTGCTGAGGGAAGAAAAGAAGAAGAGGATATTGTTCAAAAAGTGAGTTTAAAATTCTGCTTCAAAAAGGATGGGAGGATTGAGCTAAGGAGGTCTTTAAGAGTGAACAAGGCTAATCCAAACGTTGAAGGTGCTGAATGGGTTGTACAACCAAAAAAGAAGAAGATTCCCAACAAACCTCGTTATTCATTCTATGATACAAATGACCGTAGTGAATTCTATGAATGGTACGATGAGACGTAAGTAATTTGAACTTGACACTTTCCAACAAACCTTGTTATTTATCACACTTTCCATTGACACTTTTATTTTTCTAATCGAATCTCTCTATATGTGGTTCAGCGATGAAAGTGCAGAGGTAATGGGATTTGAATCTCATATTGGCAAGCAATTCTTCAAACAACTTTTGCGAGCGAAATCTTGTCTCAGTGATGATGTAAGTGTTCCTTTTTTATAACCTTAAGTTATGACAGATTAGTGTGATGACAATGATATGCTATGTGATGACAGAATAGTGTGATGACAATTATATGATGTGTGATGATAGATTAGTGTGATCACACTTATACGTTACGTGATGACAGATTGGTGTTATAACCTTTTTTTAAGTGATGACATATTAGTGTAATGACATTGACATATTATGTGATGACAGATTATGTGATGACACTTATATGCTATGTGATGACAGTTTAATAATGGGATGACAGTTTAATAATGTGATGACAATTTATGATATGTTATGACACTTATATGCTATGTGATGATAGTTTAATAATGGGATGACAGTTTGATGTGTGATGACAAAATTAGTGTGATCACACTTATACGTTATGTGATGACAGACTGGTGTTATAAACTTTTTTTTTCTACAATGTGAGTGAATAGTTTTAGTGTTAAGTGATGAGTGTGATGACAATGATATGCTATGTGATGACAGATTAGTTCGATGACAATAATAAGATGTGTGATGACAGATTAGTGTGATGACACTTATACGTTATGTGACGACAATTATATGACACTTATATGCTATGTGATGACAGATTACTGTTTTGATATTGTGATGACACTTATATGCTATGTGTTGACAGTTTAATAATGGGATGACAGCTTAATAATGTGATGACAATTTATGATATGTGATGACACCTATATGATTTTTGTGATGACACTGATGCAATGTAGGACATTTTTTATATGCGATGACACTGGTTTTTAATACTGGGTTAACTGCATGATGACAGCATATGAGGGAAGCTTTGGCCTACATGCGTAAGAGATTCCATGATGAGCCTGACAAGTTCAAGAATATTGTGTTTGTAGATTGGATGTGGTACAATTTTCACAATGCACCGGTCTTAGATAGTTACATGCAGGGGGGACGTATCCCAAAGACATACTTTTTGTATCTCGAAGGCGCACGCCCTGAATTGTTTGGAAAGTCTTGGTTCTATGATGTGACTACTATTTACTCACCCATTTTTATTGGGAATCAACACTTTGTTGGTTTAGAGATTGACTTGTTTCAGTCCAGAATAAGAGTGATGGACTGTTTAATTGGGTTGTACACTGATGCTGAGATAGAAGCACTACTCCAACCACTTTGTAAATTTCTCCCTTTCCTGATGAAGAAGTCACAGAGATTTGGTCATATTGGCAGTTTTACTGATGATTTCACCATCGTTAGAGACCAAAGTTTACCACAAGATGAGCAAGGGTAAATTTTACATTTGTTTCAAGCATAATTTTACATAACATAGTAATGCTAACACTGCTATATTTTTTTAGGGGAAACTGTGGGATTTTTACTATCAAGTACATGGAACACGCTGCATTCGGTAGAAGTTTGGAGGATCTAGATGAAGATCATCAGAAAGCCCATAGAGACAAAATGGCAATTGATGTGTTCAAGCGAGATTGGGTGTGGGACCTTTTACACACTTAATAGATGATCTTTGTTGTAACTATTGTTTCTGATGACAATTGTAGTTAGACTAATATTTAAATAGTGTTGTATGTTTCTATGTTGTATGTTTCTATGATGACAGCTTATGTGATGACAGGTTCTGTGATGACAGCTATTTGTGATGTCAGATTATGTGATGACAGATTATGTGATGACACTTATTTTGTGATGACACTTCTTTTGTGATGACAGATTATGTGATGACACTTCTTTTGTGATGACAGATTATGTGATGACACTTTTTGTAATGACAAATTATGTAATGACACCTATTTACGATGACAGTATATTTATGATGGCAGATTATGTGATGACAGATTATGTGATGACACTTCTTTTCTGATGACACTTTTTGTAATGACAGATTATGTGATGACAGATTATGTGATGATACTTCTTTTGTGATGACACTTTTTGTAATGACAAATTATGTGATGACAACTATTTATGATGACAGTATATATATGATGACACATTTTATATGATGACAGACTATGATAACTATATCTACGCCTTGTCTTCTATCTTATTTATGATGACAGTATATATATGATGACACATTTATTTATTTTGTTTATTGCTGGTGTTCACAGACCTCCTTGAAGAACGGACGAGACCTAATGATCATCATGTGACATTATCATCACAGTTTTTTTGGGATGAAGGTTTAAGGATGCTTGATGATATAGAAAAGAAAGTGATATATCAGAAGAAAGAAAAGGAGAATTTTAATTCTAGTGACATAGATATAGCTAAGTTTAGTTTAGGAATTTTCGGGCTTTCTTTGTGATGACAGCTGTATGATGACAGTGTATATATGATGACAGCTTTTATGATGACAATGTATATATGATGACAGATTATGCAATGACAGAGAAATTATGTGTTCACAGTTAAGAGATGACAGATTCGTCGTGATGACAGTACTTTTTTGATGTCATGACACTTGATTTTCAAATAAAAAATAAGACGACGGTACTCTTCATGTGATGACACTATTAGATCTTGGATAACTATATTCTCTGTGATAACTATACTGTATAGTAAAAATATTGTTTGTGATATCTATATTCTATAGTAACATTATTCTATAGTAGTAATATTATCTGATAACAGTTTTTTAGCCTAATCCACTTGCATCGTAGCGTCCCCACAACTTGATTGTTTGAGCTTGCATGATGTCTTGTTGTGTCCCGTACCCCCACATTCTCAAAACTTGATGGGCTTCCTTTTCCTCTTAATGACAGTTCTTCTAATCTCCATTTTAGAAAGATATCTTTGCTTCTTTGGCCTCCCGGGGGGTCTCTTCAGGAATGGTGGACAATAAGCTATGCTCATGATATTATTGGGGACAACCCATTCTGATCTCATAGGCAACGGAAATATTGTGTCCTGGTATGACTTTGCCCAAATAGAGTATAGGTAATACCTGCTTAAAAATTCAGTAACATTACCCTTAACCTTTTGTATGACAGCAATTGCATGTGCACATGGAATATGATCCAAATCAAATACTCTGCAGCTGCATGTCTTTCGTGATAAATCAACAACACCTATAAATTTCCCTCCTACAACCTCACTCTGCACTATATTCAGCATCTTTACTTCATATCTTATTGATTCCTTATATCTTTCATCTACCACTTTCATCACATGAGGAGGCAATTGATTTTTTATTTTTTTCAACAAGGGTTCTGCGTTTATAAAACCACCTTGATATCATATCTCTAATGTGCTCCAGCAGGGCCACAAGTTGGTATGATCGAGCTTTTTTCAATGTCGAGTTTATACTTTCTGAGTTGTTCGTTGTCATAATGTTGTATCTTTCACGTACATCACATATTGAAACCGTCAGCACATATTGACATTGTCATCACATATTGAAACAGTCAACACATATTGACAATGTCATCAGATATTGAAGCTGAGTATCTTTCTGAGTTTATACCGTCAGCACATATTGACACTATCATCACATATTGAAACCGTCAACACATATTGACACTGTCATCATATATTGACAGTGTCATCACATATTGACAGTGTCATCACATATTTGACGTTGTCATCACAAAATAATTAAAAGTGTATCATTATGTAATAGATGTTGTCATCATAACTAATGAAACTGTCAGCACATACTGACACTGTCATCACATATTGACATTGTCATCACATCATGAAACTGTCAGCACATATTGATACTGTCATCATATATTCACACCGTCAGCACATAACTGACAATGTCATCACATATAAATAAAAAGTGTCATAATTATCTATTAGATTCTGTCATTTACCTCGACAATATGATCGTGCCCACTTCTCAGGCTTTGCTCATATAAGGTAATCCCTCATATTTGAATTCATTTGAGAAATTTTCTCAAAGTAGTATTGAAAATCTGCCTTGGTATAACTTTCAGGTGCATTTGTGAACAATTGATGTATACCTTTGTTCTTGAAAAGAGTCTTCAGATTTTCTTTGAGATGTCTTGTGCAAACTACATGTATTGAAGAATTATATACCCTCTCGATGCCATTTGAAATGCTCTTATGTCTATCTGACACAAACACTAGATTAGGTGCACTTGGGATGACAGTATGGAGTTGCTCAAAAAACCATGTCCATGATTTATCGTTTTCTGAGTCAACAACAGCATAAGCTAGAGGATATATTTGATTGTTGGCATCCTGTGATGTAGCTATCATTAGACTACCCTTATACTTCCCATGAAGATGTGTGTCGTCCACCATGATGACCTACAATGAAAAAAGAGGATCAGCGATCTTATTTTATCCTTGTAAACTTTGCATTCATATGTGATGACAGTTTTTGAGCATCATACCTTTCTCATGTAATTGAAACCTCTAATACATGCTCCGATTGAAACAAACACGTACTTGAAATGATTTTCATTTGCAATCTCAAACTTTGTATATGTACCCGGGTTTACTTGTTCTAGAATGTATAAATACGATGGTAGAAGCCTATAATTTGATTCTGGTGTTCCTCTAATCAAGTTTTGAGCCCATTTCTTAGCTTTCCAAGCCTTCCAATAACTAATATTTTGGGAGTAGTCATTCCTCGTATCATTTTGAATTGATTTTGGATTTGGTCCATTTTTAACACCAGATGCATACCTATACACAAAATAAGAATGACAGTCTATTAGAGTAAGCAACAATGATGACAGTTTGAATAAATCACAAGCTGCCATCAACAGTGATGACAGTTAGTTAATTAGTGTTGATTCATACCTCGTTTTTTTTTTTGTTCCCCAACAGCTCTATATGTAGGTTGACATTGATTTGCACAGCGGACATCAAATAAGCATGTATGAGTGTCATTATATATTCTGATTTGAAAGATATCCGTTTCTTTTACCCTCACAGCTCGTAAATTCCAATTGCAACTTTCATCAACACATTTCAGCCTATACAAATGTTTTGTAGATTTATCCACTCTATACCCAAAGTTTTCACGGATGGCCAGTTTTTGAATTGCAGTCTTAACTTCATCCTTGCTATTGAAGAACTCACCCACATGCAAAAATTCTTTTGCACTTGATTGACCATGTTGATTATACCTTTCAGAACTGCCATCATTGCTTTCATCAGTGTTTTCATCACCCTGTGGTATACTGTCATCAAGGTGTTGGATACTGTCATCACACTCTTGATTAATGTCATCATATTGCACTAGAATTATGTCATCATTTTCAGCAATTGCCATTAGTCTCTCAAATGCATTTCTAGTCTTACCAATACTAGCTGTCATCTTTCCCTTGTGTTGATTGCCTCCCTTGTAATTACCTGATGACACATATAATGGTAATGTCCAAGACACTCCGGGGCTATTATTTATAGCAACAAAAGAACTGAGATCGTTATTATTCTCAATTGTATACGAAATTCTCAATTTCTAATGTGGATGTAGATGACTTAATGTAATTTCAGAAGTGTCCACACCAATCCTTAATCTTTTTATAATTTGCATCTTGAGATTGTGTAGATCGAAACTGTCATCAAATACAAATGCCTTTGTGTTCATATCTCCTTGTTATGAACCATTTTCACCTTTCTTCTTCCACACAGCTCCATAAACTACGGTTAATATCTTCATCTGCCACCATAAGTTAAACCACATATAAGCATAAATGTCATCGCATAATCATGTGATGACAGTGTCAATTAGGTGATGACGCTGTCATGTGATGATAGTGTCAATTATGTGCTGTCATCACATAATTGAAACAACAGGGTGATGAAAACACCAAATATTTTACAGTGTCATCACATAGCCATCATCACAAATATTTCACACTAAATATTTCACACTGTCACAACTTTCACATAACTGTCATCACAAGTTTCACATAACTGTCATCACAACTTTCACATAACAACTTTCACATAACTGTCATCACATATTTCACACTGTCATCACCTAAATATCAACACCAAATATTTTCATCACATAAATGTCAACACATCATCACATAAATGTAACAATTTTTTCACATAACTGTCATCACAACTTCCACATAACTATCATCACAATTTTCACATAACTGTCATCACAACTAGCTGTCATCACATATTTCACAACTTTCACATATTGACAGTGTCATCTAATATACATATCATCACATAATTGTCATCACATATTTCACACTGTCATCACAGTATTAACTGTCATCACACCAAAAGTTTGACAGCGTAAATCTACAATTAACGAAATCAATTTATGATAAGAACTGTCATCAACTTTTTGAACATACGGAATCCATTAGACGAGAAGACCTGAGAAGGAACCAGACGTAGGAGACCAGACAGAGAAGGTGTCGGAATACACTATAAACGGAGAAAAGCAGCCGGAGAAGGAACAAGACGGAGAACCAGGCGACCGAGAAGAGGAAGAGGAGAAGAGTCGCGACATGGAGAAGGACGGAGACGAAGTTGTAGACGAAGACGGAGAAGGACGGAGATGAAGAGCCAGCGACCGAGAAGGAACCAGACCGAGAAGGACGGAGACGAAGAGCCGGCGACCGAGAAGAGGAAGAGGAGAAGAGTCGCGAGATGGAGAAGGACGGAGACGAAGCTGGCGACCGAGAAGAGTCGCGCAACCATGAATGCTACAGTAGAATGAAAACCTAATTTCTCTCCTTATATATGAGGGTTAGTTTTGCAAACTTCTAAAACGGAGGTTAGTTACCTAGTTTCATCTATGCTTCTGGTCTATATAGCAAAAATGTCGTATAAAATAAATCTAAACCTACAATTGATAGAATGAATTTCAAAGAAACAAATTTGAATCGAAGGGAATAAACATACTTGATCATTCAAGGTGGAGTAGGACTCAGGTGTCTTCAACACCACCTCTACTCTAGCCTGTCACATATTATCAGCACGATAATGGAAGAATGACCACTATAGTAAGAAAAAACACTAAATTGTTACATAAATACTTATACATGGTTATAATTAAAGATAAATGAAATATCCATAGTAGGCATTAGCTTAGTATAATCTGCAGTATCATATCAATACCAGTCTACGTGAACCCAAAATGGAGTGGCCTCTAGGGACATGTGTAATCAAACCTGATACGGTGACTAATGAAGGATTACAATTAGCATAAAATTTATACCATCTTAAGTAGAAAATTAGAGAGCATTTAGGGTAATGAAGAGTCATTCAAACAAGATGTTACAATCGAAACATTCCATTCAACTACCAAATTAAGCACAACATCAATTTTGTAACATCCTCTTATGAATACACAATTCTAGCATTCCATTAATCACAAATACTACCATTTTTATATGTTTTAGAGAAGATTGAAAGGGTAGTTGACTATGAGATTTAAAGAAAAATAATAAAATTAGATTTACATTTTTTATTAAATTGTAACTGATTTTATAGGTATTAAATGACAAAAAAAAACTTCACTTTACAAGTGTAACTAGAATCATGTTGCCCGTGCTTCCCACGGGCCTTATATATGTCAATATTTTAGCTTATGTGATGAGTTTAATTTATGTTTCACGTAGGTGTAATTCTAGTTTATTTCATACAACGTTAAATAGGTCTAATATTAATACTATAAATATATTCATGTAGGTCTAATTCTAATTTATTTTATACAATTTTAAATAGGTCTAATTATAATATTATAGTCATACATTTATTGTATACACGAACATCTATTTATATTATATAATATACTCTCATATCAGATGATTAAGTGATATATATATATCTTGTTTGATATATTTGTGAATAATTAGACGTTCCAAATATTTGAGACTCAAATATTTCAATGATTGAATTATCCATTGTGCCTATTCTTTTTATTGGGCTTAGGTGGATGACACAAATGAGAAACTATTGATCTTGATTTTGATTATTAGTTTTCTTTAGATTGAGTATTAGATATGGCTCTTTTACATATATAGGGTATAATTTATGTGTATTAGGATCACATTTAGTATTTTTTTCATCCCGTAAGATTATAGTATATTAAAATATATTAGATTCTTTTTGTTGGGCTTAGGTGGATGACACAAATAAGAATCTATTGATCTTTATTTTGATTACTAGTTTTTTTTAGATTGAGTATTAGATGTGGGCCTTTCACATAACTAGGGTATATTTAATGTATATTAGGATCACATTTAGTGTTTTTTTCTCCACTAAGATTATAGTATACTAGGACCCTAGGCCCCGTGCTACGCACGAGCCATTTTTTTCATTTTTCGTATATATTTGTCATTTTTTATGTGTTTTCTATTTTGGGTAATCTACCAACTTTATGGGACTGCATGCGTGCATTCATTTCTGTATTTATAGAGTAATAGAGGTTATGGTTTGACTTCTGCAAAGAATGGTCGGAACATAAAAAGAGAAAAGGTTTAAGGTGGTTTTGAGAATGAGAATATTTAATTGTACTAAAGGATACGAAATGAATTACGTGGAGTCTTGGAATTCAAAGAGACATGAAGTTAAATTTAATTAATTTGACTATTTATCTTCCATAATCAAGTAGAGGGTTAATACAACTTCTATTTTATTTGAAAGTTTTTCCTCTTTTTTTCGCATTTATTTCAAAAATGATCAATAATGAAAATAAGGGGTATGTTGAGAAATATGCTTAGAAAAACTCAACTTTATAAGGATTATGATATGATATGATGTATAGATTCATGGTGATGGGCTCTCTTATAGCACTGTATGTGTGTGTTCATTTATTTATTTATAGAGCAAGGAGGTGATGCTTTTACTTGTGCAAAGAAGGGTCGGAACATAGAAAGAGCAAAAGTTCAATGCGGTTTCAGAATAAGAAAGGATTTTTATTCAATAGTAACAAAGGATAAGAAGTGAATTATGTGGACTCTTAGAATTCAAAGGGACGCGAAGCTTAATTTACTTAATTTGACTATTTATATTTCCTAATTGAGTATAAGGCTAATGCAATTTTCATTTTATGTAAAAGATTTTAGTTTATAGAAAGAGCAAAGGTTCAATGCGATTTCAGAATAAGAAATGATTTTTATTTAATTGTAATAAAGGATAAGAAGTGAATTATGTGGACTCTTGGAATTCAAAGGGACGCGAAGCTAAATTTACTTAATTTGAATATTTATCTTTCCTAATTGAATAAAAGGCTAATGCAATTTTCATTTTATGTGAGAGATTTTAGTTTTTCTTTCACACTTATTTCCAAAAAGATTATTAAAGAAAATAAGGGCAACTTGGGAAATTTAAACAAAACACAAGTTGAGTTTGAGGTCATACTTCTCAAATCGATTTAGATCTAAGATGAAAATCGAGTTTCTGATGTAGAGGTTCCTGTATGTGGGTAACTACAGAGCATACTTCTCAAATCGATTTAGATCTAAGAAGAAAATCGAGTTTTTGATGTAGAGGATCCCGTATGTCGGCAACTACAAAGCATACTTCTCAAAAAGAGAGGAAGAGAGACGAAGAGAGAAAAAGAGGAAGATATTTTTTGCACAATGGAGAATGTCTCTATTTATAAGATAAGGAAGAGGGATTGAGCTATTGGGCCAAACAAATTGGACCGAGTAATAGGAATTCTAGAGGTTAATGATGCCAAACAATAAGGAGGGTATTAATGATGCCAAGGGTATATTCAAAGGTAATGAAAATTAAAAATTGGTGAAAATGGGTCTTCAATGGAGAAAAAATGAAAATGCAAATTTATATTTAAGATTTCAAAGTCCCCCTAATTTTTATATGTATTAAGATTAAGATTAGATGGATAATTAGACGTTCCAAATATTTGAGACTCAAATATTTTGATAATTGAATTATCCGTTGGGCCTATTCTTTTTGTTGGGCTTAGGTGGATGACACAAATAAGAACTTATCATTTTGATTATTAGTTTTTTTTAGATTGAGTATTACATGTGGGCCTTTTACATAATTAGGGTATAATTATGTTTATTAGGATCACATTTAATGTTTTTTGCATCCCCCAAGATTATAGTATATATATTAGATAGATTGTAATTGATTTAATAAGTTTGGGTGACGACCCTCCCAGTTGTGTGGACGTGCGAACTCATCATATCTCTTAGATTCATTTTATCAAATGGTCCATTTAAAACGCAAAAAAATAATTTATAAAATAAAAACACATGGCGCATGGTTTCATTCAACTTCTTCAATACATTATTTCCATCCCCGCTAAATGTTATTTTCACTCTCCAAGTGCTCCATACATCGAAACTTGTTTGAAAATAGGAATTTTACGAAGTCGAATTGATATCAGGAGACAAATGCGTATTCACAAACAACATTTTAAACGAAATATTTTTTGCACACGAAAATATTTTTTGCGATGAAATCTAGGATTTTTAACAAGTATGAATTCATGTATGTTACTTGTTTTGAAACATCGATTATGCAATTCGATGAATTCTCCGATTTATAGAATACTACTAATGTTAAAATGTCCTCGTCGATGAGATAAATGTACAATTTTTTGTTTCATGTAACTGCAGTTTTGTTTTTCCAGTCAGTTGTTCTCATTTTCTAGTCTAATTGTTTTTATCTTCATGATAGTGCACTATTTCTCTTTTCGGAGTGGACTACTCTTCAATGAGAAATGCACTATCACTTTGCACGAAGAAGTGCACTAATATTTTAATGAGGATAGTATTCTCTTTCCATTTCGTATTTCACTTCTCTTCAATGAAAAGTGCACTAGAATTCATTTGATAAGTGCACTATCATTCAACTGAGTAGTGCATTAATATTTTCCAATGAGGATTGTACTGTCATATATTTGCGTATTTGCACCTCTCTATAAATGAAAAGTGGACGACCATTGATTTGATAAGTGCACTATCATTCAACTGAGTAATGCACTAATCTTTTTAATGAGAAGTGTATTGTCATTCCATTTGCGTATTTGCACCTCTCCTAAATGAAAAGTGCACTACAATTCATTTGATAAGTTCACTATCATTCAACTTTCTAATGCATTAATCTTTAATGAGAAGTATACTGTCATTCAATTTTTTGGGTATTGCTCTTCTCTTTTTTCAAATGAGGCGTGCACTAGTTTTCAGCTCACAAGTGGAATATCATTCAACTGAGTAGTGCACTTATACTTCCTGGAATTGCACTTCATAGTTGAAAATGGAGAAGTGCACTATAATTCATTTTGATAAGTGCACTATTATTCAACTGAGTAGTGCAATAATTTTTTTAAATGAGGAGTGCACAATCATCCATTTGCGTATTTTAACCTCTCCTCAATGAAAAGTGCACTACCATTCATTTGATAAGTGCACTATCATTCCATTGAGTAATGCACTAATCTTTTAATGAAAATTTGTACTGTCAATATTTTTTTTTTGCATATTGCACTTCTCTTTAATGAAAAATGCACTAGTTTCAGCTTATAAGTGCAACTGAGTAGTGCACTTATACTTCCTGAAATTGCACTTATGAGTTGAAAATGGAAAGGGCATTATCATGCATTTGATAAGTGCACTATCATTCAATTGAATAGTGCACTAATCTTTTTAATGAGGAGTGTATTGTCTCTTCAACAAAAAGTGCACTAGTTTCAGTTGACAAGTGCACTGTCATTCAACTGAGTAGTGCACTACTTTACAATTAATTCATCTATAATTATCATTTCTATTTTTTGGAGTGGACTACTCGTTAGCGTAGAAAGTGCACTTTTCCATTTCAACTCATGGTTTACCTTAAGGATCTTAGGAATGCACTTCCTTTATCATAAGATATAGTGTATAACTAACATTGAAATTATTGTGATATCGATTTTGTCTCTCCTGAAGCTGGTAAAAGCTCTAGAATAATTGAATCTACAAGTACACTAGGATTTTACAAGCCTTCTTGTGATGCGGAACTTGTACCTTTTATAGGATAAATCTTTAAGAGCCTAGAAGATGCATCTACATTCTATGCTAAATACACCGATGCATGCGGGTTTGGAGTACGACACAGTACAACAAGGAAGTCGAGAAAAGGTGTTGTTAATGTGAAATATATTGCTTGTAACAGGGCAGGTGCTAAGAATAATTCAAAGAAGGGGCCAAGCAGTGAAACTGCTAGCTCACATGGCACACCAACACTTAAAGGAAGAATAATGAATAGGAAGAATAAGAAAATCAAATCTAGAAGAATAATAAATAGATGTGGATGCATAGCTAAGATTGAATTGCGCATCACTGCTGCTGACTCGTACTGTGTAAGAGTATTTCAAGATAAACATACTCATCTCTTCATAGCTCCAAAAGACAAATATTTTGAAAAGGGGAATAGACAAATTATCGTGTTGCGTAAAGATTTTATCATGAATTGTACTCATGCAAATGTAGGATTATCAAAGAGATACAACTTATACATAGAGTTTGCAGGGAGCTACAACAATATTGGTACAACAATACTTGATTTTAGGAATTTTAAAAGGGGATTACAAGAATATGTTGAAGGAGCTGATGCCCAAATGATAATACACAACTTCAAGAAGAAACAAGATATTTCCAAAGGGTTTTATTTCGATTACGAAGTCGACAGTGATGGTGATTTATGCTCTCTATTCTGGGCGGACCCGATAAGTAGAAAGAGCTTCAGCTTATTTGGAGATGTGGTTTCTGCGGATGCAACTTACAACACAAACAGGTGCTAAGATATCGTAATACGCATCTATCAATATTGAATGGAAACAAAAGGAAAATATCATAATATTTCAAACTAAAATAATTGCAAAATAAACAAACATCATTGTGATCTGATTCTTATCCAGGTGTACTTCACAGTTGTTAAACAGTGCACATATAAACAAGTGAACCCTCTAATTCACGTATAGTATACTCTCTGACCATTGGGTAGTATACTCCCTTTTTTCTGGGTGGACTACATTTGTCTTTCCTATTTGTAGTGATCTACTGTTTTTTAAACTGCACTTTTTTTAATACAACTTGTAGATTTTTACATGCACACCTTCATGTCTCTCTCATTTGAAGTTTGAAAATTCAATTATCAAGGCCAGTGCACTTGTAATGCCTCTGAAAGTTCACTTATATGACATAGAAAGTTCACTGTATATTGAAGTTTAATTTTGAACTACTATAAGGTGCACTTGATGTCATTCAAAAGTATTTGGAGTGAACTCAAAACTTACTGATTTAGTGCAAATTTTGTGATAGTGATATGTGAATGTAAGGATAGTTGAAGCAAGATAAAGTATATATATATTTTTCAGCTAGCAAATGGTGTTTGTCCCTTTCACTGGTGTAGACAACCACAAGAAATTAATCACATTTTATGCAGGCTTGACATTAAAAGAGAATGAGGGTTCTTATACATGGCTGTTCTCAAACTTCAAGAAGGCAATGGTACATGAACCTAACATCATTCTAACAGACCAAGACCCGTCTGTCAAATTTGCAGTTCAAAGAGTGTTCACAACTTGCGTTCACAGATTTTGTATGTGGTACATAATGATGAAAGTACCAAATAAGGTTGATGAAGACCTGACTAACAATGATGACTTCAGGAAGAAATTCAACAACGTTGTGTGGAACGCATAGTTGACAAGAGGACAATTTGTGCAAGAATAGTAAGCAATAATGAACGAGTTTGGTTTGGAGGACAAGGAGTGGTTCAAGAATCTTTTTGACCTTAGACATTACTGTATAGCTTCTTTTTTCAACGATATGAAAATGGGTGGCTTGCTTCTGACAATATCAAGGTCAGAGAGTCAAAAGAGTTTATTCAACAATTTTTTAGGTATTGGATCGAAACTGGTAGAGTTCATGAATAGGTTCAACAATGGGATCGATTCATAGCGTCACACGCAAAAAAACTTATATTTGATTCATCCATGTGTACCCCAATGATGAAGACACCGTTGAAAATGGAGAAGCACTGTGCATCAATTTACACTATAAGCAGTTTCATGGAGCTGCAAACTGAAATTTACGCATCTGTTTTCTCTTGTTCGATTGAGGATATAACAAAGGATAACGAGTTTAACTCGTACAAGATCAGAGGAACTAGGGACATGATATATTCTAGAAAGTTGTTCTCTCTCTAACAATGATATAATCTGTTCTTGCAACAAGTTTGGAAAGACTGATCTTTCTTGCGGGCATATGTTTATAATAATAAAGAGTATGGGAATTGACACTCTACCCAGTAAATTCATCAACCCGATATGGACAAAGGATGCTACGTTGAAGTCTGTTTTTGAAATAGATGGTTCTTTATATGAAGAGTATGCACAAAATGATGATAGAAAGATGGTTTTGCTCCAAATGATGTAAGAATTTCACACTTTGATCAGTGTTGTAGAGAATAACACCAATGGAATGTCCGATTTGTTGGGAGTGATAAGAGAGTACAAATAATCTTATTTAAGCAAAAATAAAACATCCGGTAGTACATGTTCAGGTGAAATTAGGTTTGAGAGGTTTCTTGGAAAATCTCCATCTCAAATAACAATAAACCCTCCAAAGCAAGCTCAAACCAAAGGGTCTAGAAAGCGTTACATTGGTGGAAAAGAGGAAGCAAAGGTGATAGGCAACATTTAGTACAACATAACACGTGGTTGTTAGCATCTATATCAAGGGATTTTCCACATATATAGCGGATAATACCATGATCCAGACCAAGGACAATCAAGTCAATAAATGCGAGCCAAGAATCCGATGGAATGATAGCCAAATGGTACAAGTTGGAGCCGCGCACGTCAGTGATGCGACCGTGTCGAGATGCGCGGCCGTGCTAGGCGCGCGACTGCACCCCGACACCTTGCCACTGCGCCATCTCACATGCGAAAAGTATGAGTCTCGGCCCAAGACGTGACTGCATCGACGCATACGCGACCGCACCCCTATCGGACCGAGAAATCACCGAAACCTTAATTCTCCTTGATGGTGCGCTCTGGCTTTGGGCTTCCTTCATTTGTAAAGTATATGCTAGGGTTAATTAGGTGAAGCTTTTGTCGTTTTAGAATAAATAGGGAGAGGTTTTCCTCATCCCTAATCAACCATTATTCTATTATACATTTCATTTTACGTAGTTCTTAACAATGAGTTAGGAGTAGTCATCCTATACTTTGTGTTATTGGTTGGAGCCATTAGGTTGAATCAATGCGAGGTTTCTAATCCTTTGGTTCTCATTAATAATATTTCTCAATTGCTTTATCCTCTTTCTTACAATAATTATTGAATTGAATTTGCATTCTAGATCACCTAGGTTGTTTAGTTCAATTTCATATAGCTAGGTTTAGGTTTATCCTAGTATGAGAATCTAACCATTAGAGTAGAAAAACAACTACCTGGACTAGTTGGACTTGTAGGAGTGTGGACGATAATGATGTGTTAGTAAACAAGTTGTGATGCACATGACTATCTATTCTTGTGCTTAATGTTGCCTAGGAATTAGTCTTAATGGTTTTAAGGATGGATTTGTAGGTAAGCGCTATTAGGGCTAGTTGACTTAATTAGCTACATAGGAGGATTAGAGCAATTGGAAGATATATAAGTAGTAGAGAAAGAGAGAGAACCCAAATTGAGGAACCTAGGACCATTGGATCAATTTAATAGGTGAATACCAATCATATGAAGTGTTCGTCCCATTTTATCATTCAAACAATCAATTAGACATTAGATCCATAAACTCCCCCTTTGGTTATGTTTTGAGTTGGTTAAATTGATATCATAAGAATTGAGATCCTTTTGGTTCCCTATGGGATTGACCCCGACTTACCTCTTTGCTTTGGTAGAGTAGTAGTGGGGAAATATTACTTTGGCTAGAGGGCCTAACAAGACCCTCTGTCAAATTGGCAACGTTGTCGGGGAACTAGTTTCTTTTAGTTTAATTGACTTCGGTGTTGACTAGTGTATGGTCAGCACTCGTGCTACTAATCCTCTACTTGTTGAGCTCATTCTAGAGATTGAAGGACTGCTAGGAGTAACTTAAGAGAAAGGATAGCGGAAAGGATGAACAACCAGGAGGACCAGCTGACCCCTGAGCAAGTATAAGCAAATCAACAACTATTGATGAAGTAATTACTAGTGGCGTATGATCAGCAGAACAACCTCGCCAGAAATAGGACGCTTTGGGAGTGCACCACTCCCAACTTGATGAAGCAACCTCAAGATGTGGTCCTACCACTACCGTCTCAAGGTGTCACTTTCGAAATCAAGTCCGGAGCTATCAACCTGCTCCTTACTTTCCACAATATGCCCGGAGAATACCCCATCATGCAGCTGAAACAATTTCACGACATATGTATGACCATGAAGCCGATCAATGTGTCGGAAGAGCAAATGAAATGAGGGCATGCGGCTTCATGCTGAATGATACCGCTAGAGCTTGGTATTACCACCTCCGCACATGCACGATAGACAGCTGGGAGAAGCTACACCGGGACTTTCCAAACCGCTACTTTCCAGGGAAGAAGGCGAACGCGCTGAAGAGGGAGATGAAGCAAGTTGAGCAAAGAGATGAGGAGTCATTGTACGACTACCTAGAGAGGTTCAAAGGGATTTGTGCTAGCTTCCCTTTTCACTTCTACGAACACAAGACTTGGTGTTGTTTCTTACCCAGGGGCTGCTTACTAATGAGAGGAGGATGGTTGACATTGCGTGCAGAGGGAGCATTCTCAACATGATCCCAAAAGATGCGATGAAGAAGTTGCAGAGCATGGCTGAGAGCACGAGAAGATTTGAAAGGACTTACACAAAGAGGGCGGTAAACATCGCATGTTCCCGGAAGATGTGATGGAGAAGTTGCAAAGCATGGATGAGAGCACGAGAAGATTTGAAAGGACTTACACAAAGAGGGTGGTAAACATAATGAGTTTGAGCACGGAAGGCTCAAGCTTGGCAGGAGAGTTCTCCGAGATAAAGAAAATGCTCGCAAGTCTACTAGACAAGACCGGACAGCAGCCCATGCGTCTTTGTGATATTTGTTCCAGTACAAGTCATCATTCGGATCAATGTCCCGAGCTGCGGGATGACACAATCAAAGAGGAAAATTTGATAGGAGGATACAGACATCCTAGGCCATGGGAGAATCAACAACTGAACTTCCAACTTATATATAGAGATCAACAGGACCAAATAAGATGAGACCCCGCGAGCAGTAGAAGAATTCAGGAGTTCCTACTATGGAGATGATCAAGGACGTGACCAAGACCATCACCACCCTCACTTCATACGCCTAGAACACTGATGCTAGGCTCAACAACGTAGAAGTCCAAATGGGGGAGATCACTAAGACGGTGTCAACACTGGCTCAGAATAACTCAAATTCACTGCCAGCGCATTCTGTTGTGAACCCGAACAAAAACGTAGCGAGCCAAACTCTTAAGAATGTCAGCGTGATGGCATTAAGGAGTGGTAGAAATTAAGAGAAGAAAGAAGGCTGACAGGAGGTTTCGTAAGGCCCTCTGGTGAAAATAAATCCCTTAAACTCTCTACAAGAGTAGAGTGACAAGTAGGGGTCGAATCGCACAGGGAACCGAAATGCAATCAATCCTTTCAATATTAATTAGATTAACTAGAAAAGTAACAAAGGGGGATTTGGTAAAACTGATTACTAAAGATTGTGTGATTAAAATGAGACGAACACTTCATATGATTGGTCTTCACCATTTCGCATTATTCGATGGTCCTAGGTTCCTCTATCTGGGTTCTCCCTCTTATTCCTAATGTCTATATGTCCTCTAATTTCCCTAATCCTTGTTCCTAAATAGCTAATTAGGTCAACTATCCCTAATAGCCCTTACCTACAAATCCAGCCCAAAAACTATTAAGACTTTCTCTTAGGCAGCATAAAGCACAAGAATACATAGGAAGATGCAATGCCACTTGGCCACTAACACCTCATTACCCTCCCAATCCCTACATGTCCAACTAGTCCAAGTAGTGATTTTTCTATTATAATGGTTAGGTTCTCCAACTAGGATAAACCTAAGTCTAGCTATAAGCAAATTCAATTCAATATGTATTAAAAGCAAGAGGATAAAGCAACGGAGACATATTATAATGAGAACCAAGGATAGAAACCTCACATTGAATCATCCTAATGGCTTGAACCAACCATACAAAGTCTAGGAGACTACTCATGGATCATTGCTAGACTCTACTTAAATTGTAAAATGGAATAATGGATAAAAGATGATTAGGTAGGAGTAAAAGCTCTCCCTATTTATTCTAAAATCACAAAGCAATTAACCTAATTAACCCTATCCCACACATTACAAATGAAGGATGCATAAAGCCCAAGCACACAACACAAGGAGGAACTGGGGTTTCGGATCAATCCCGGGCACGTGCGGTCGTGCGGTTTAGAGGCGGGGGCACGTGCCCTGTGCGATCACTGGCATGAGCAGCTCCGGCTTGTACCCTTTTGGTTGTCTTTCCCTCGGAAGTCTGTAATCCTCGTATTTAGTGATTGACTCCGCTTGGTCTGAATCATGGTAATATGCACACTAGACATGCCAAATCCCTTGATATACATGCTAACGACCACGTATTATGATGTATTATGCGCTGCCTATCAAACCCCCACACTTGAACCATGCTCGTCCTCATGTAAGTTGCTAGTAACTTCTCGGTGAATTCAACGGGTATGGACGAATTGTCGGTAGTGGTCGCCGGCTCCGCACTCTAACTCTGGGTATCTACAATCATAAAGCAATGGGCGTCGATTCCGACTCTAGAACCAAAACTTCAAAACGATGCAAGTTAACTAACTAGACTCTATCTAACTAACAATGGTATCAAGTATTCCCCCAAAATTGGAACTATGCTCATCTTTATACAAATGCAATCACCTAAATCTCCAAACTATACTAAAAAGGCCTCTAACCAAGTGAAATTTAAATGTGAATAATGAAGGATAAAATAGGAGACTAAGGCTTGTCCTAAAATGCTTCACACTTATGATAATTATGCACACGTTCCAATACCTTTGAAAGAAAATAACAACCACAACTCTACTTAAGTTACATCACATGCATTTTTTGTTCCTCCCTTTTATCCTATTTACACATTTTGCACTTTTATTTTTACTGTTGAGTACCAGGCCCGTCCATCTTATGGTTCGGGCCAATTTGTTTTTAGGTAGAGACTGTTTGTTTTACGGTCCAAGCTACAAATGAAATTCTTTGCTTAATAGGCCATGGGGGATCGAACCCTTGGTTATATCTAAACCTCGAAGATCGCGTGCTCTTCTGAATTTTTACTTGGAGATCACTACCTTTATTTCTTTCTTTCTTTTTCATGATACAAAAAGGAAGTGAACAATTTATTATGACACAACGATAAAATAAAGACGAGATGGTGAATATGCAATATTAATATGGTTCTAATGCTTCCTAGTCATAATCCACATGCTCAAGCTAATGTCCTCTACTTAATCCAACATACCCTCACCATATATACTCAAAATATTAATGTCTCAGGCATACTAGGAAGACTCAAGGATCATCCATCTTTATAGAAATTCACACAGTAATAAACAAAGAGGGGAAAACTAAGAATACTAACTCTAAATACTTCAACTAAGCGGAAAACTGGGTCAAAAATTTTAAAATGTAGGGATAGGTGAAGTAGATCCCCTCCCCCACACTTAAACTACACAATGTCCTCATTGTGAGATAAGGACACATATAACTAAAGTGGAGAAAGAAAATTACCTATTCCAATGGTTGCCTCCGGACATCGCCTTTGTTTAACGTCGTTGGCTTCACGTCTGTCTCTTCTCATCCTGCTTCGACCAACCTCTTGGCCAACTCATCCTTTCGGATCTAGTACTACTTAATACCTCTTTTCTTCTTTTTGAGCCCCTTATCATATCTCCTCTTCGTCTCCACATAGTGCCCCAAAGGTAACTATGACGTCACTTTAGGTACCTGAAAAATGGGTGGAAGCAAAGGAGGGTTTTCTCCCTCTAGTTTTAACATGGGGGGACCATTGGCCAAGTCTAACTCTAAACTGCTAACATCCCTCTCGGGATAAACTAACTTTATTGCAAAAACACTCGTTGTATCATCTCCGGACTCCTAATCCAACCTGAGCTCAAACCTAACTACATCTCCATCAAACTTTAATGACAATGTCCCTCTTCCTGTGTCTACTTTAGAGCCAGCTATTCTCCCTTCCTTATCATTTTCATATCTAGCACGTAAATATTTGTAGGAAAGAATAGTCTATTTACCATGACTAGCACATTTTCTACTACCCTCCTAGGGAGAATAGTCGACCCATCAACTAATTGGACTAGAATATTTGTCTAATTTAAGGGCCCAAGTCTTAATTGCTTGCAGGGTGAATATGGAAAGACATTTATAGCAGCCCCTCAGTCTAACATCGCACGATTAAAATTAGTATTGCCTATTTGATAGGGGACAGTTACCATACAAAGATCATTGAAATTACGGGCATGCATTGCTGGTAGATTGTGGATACTCTCTCTCCGGCTGTTATCCTGCTGGTCTCCTTTGTCTTTTGCTTCCTCTTGACCGTGCAAAGTTCCTTGAGAAACTTTGCGTTCCTCGGTATGCTTTGGACCAGCTTGAGTAGTGTGATGTTTACGGCACACTTGTTGAAGATCTCGAACAACTCCTTATCATCTGCCTGCCTCCTGGTATCTTATAATGCATCAGGAAAGGGGTCGGTGGCTTCTCCAAATAGAGCGCAAAGAAGTTAGGGCGTACATAGTTGCTCTGTCAGAGCTTAAAATCGCCTCTCGGGTCTTCTAGCTATTCTTCTTCCTTCATTGGGCTTGTCTCATCAACCATCTCCTTCTCGGAAGTAAGGTGGGCATGGTCGCGCACCGGGGGGGGCGCGATTTCACATGCCTTCAGTAACCCTCGCGCGGTCGTGCTCAATGGGGCGCGGTCGCACCAAGTTTCCGGAACTTGGTTCCGTAAAGGAGCGGTCTTGCTCCTGGGGTGCGCGGTCGAGCACGCCCTCAACAATGGTGGCGTGAGCGCTCTCGGGAGATGAGCTGGCGTGCACACTCCTAGTAATGCCCGCGCGCTTGCGTGTTATGGGGGAGCGGCCACGCGAGCTCTCACTAACGGCCGCGTGTCGCGCCGGTCTGCGCGCGGGTGCGCCTTTTCCGGATCCTCTTGTACTTCCTCCTCTTCACTTGCTATCTTCTCTGAATTCCTACCGCTCCTAAATGCCATCGCGCTGACATTCTTAAGATTTTGACTCGCCATGTTTTGGTTCAGATTCACCACCATATGGGTTGGTAGTGAATTCAAATTATTCTGAGCCAATGGCAAGACTGTCTGCACAATCTACCCCATTTCAACCTCTAAGTTCCTAAGTATGGAATTGGTGTTCTGGGCATTCGATGCGAGGGTGGCGACGGTCTTCGTCAAGTCCTTGATCATCTCCATGGTAGGAGCTCCTTGATTCCGCTACTGCTCACGAGGCCTCCACCTCTGTTGGTCCTGCTGATCTCTATACCGGGGCTGGAAATTTTGCTGTTGATTCACCCATGATTGAGGAGGTCCGTATCCTCCCATCGCGTTTACCTCTGCGATTGTATCCTCCCACAGCTCGGGTCATTGATCCGAATGATGGATTGTACTTGCACAAATTCCACCAAGATGCGCGGGCTGCTGCCCACTCTTAGGTAGTAAACTCGCGAACATTTTCTTGATCTCGGAAAACTCTCCTGCTAAGTATGATCCTTCCGTACTCGAGCTCGCGGCGTTTACAGCCCTCGTGGTGTATGTCCAACTGAAGCTTCTCATTCTTTCAGCCATTCTTTGCAAGTTTTCACGAACACTTCATATGAATGGTCTTCACCAATTAGCATGATTCAATGGTCCTATGTTCCTTGATTTGGGTTCTCTCTCCTATTCCTCATGCATATATGTCCTCTAATTGCCTTAATCATTGTTCCTAAATATCTAACTAAGTCAACTAGCCCTAATATCCCTTACCTACGAATCCAACCCTAAAACTATTAAGACTTTCTCCCAGGGAGCATAAAGCATAAGAATATATAGGAAGATGCAGCACCACTTGGCTATTAACACCTCATTATCCTCCACATACCAACAAGTCTAGGTAGTGATTTTTCTACTATAATGGTTAGGTTCTCCAACTAGGATAACCTTAGCCTAGCTATATAAAATTGAACTAAATAACCTAGGTGATCAATCTAGAATGCAAATTAAATTCAATAGGTATTAAAATCAAGAGGATAAAGCAATAGAGACATATTATAATGAGAACCAAGGATAGAAATCTCACATTAAATCAGCCTAATGACTCGAACTAACCATACAAAATCTAGGAGACTACTCCTGGCTCATTGCTAGAAAATATGTAAATTGTAAAATGGAATAATGGATAAAAGATGATTAGGGAGGAGGCAAAGGTCTCCCTATTTATTCTAAAATGACCAAGCAATTAACCTAATTACCCCTAGCCTATACTTTACAAATGAAGGAAACCCAAAGCCCAAGCACACAACACAAGGAGGAACTAGGGTTTTAGAGCAATCCCGGCCTAACAGGGACGTGGGCGTGCAAGTGTCGGCACAGTCACGTCCTGGACCGGTCCTTGGAATTTTGGTCCCGTGGGCTGGCGCAGTCGCGCGGTAGAGAGGCGCGGCCTCACGCCCTGCGTGGTCGAGCGACTTCAGGCGCGGTCGTGTCACTGGCTTGAACAGCTCCGGCTTGTACCCTTTTGGATGTCTTTCCCATGGAAGTCCGTAATCCTCGTATTTAGCGTCTTGACTCCGCTTGATCTGGATCATGGTAATATGCACTCTAGACATATCAAATCCCTTGATATAGATGCTGACAGCCACGTATTATGGTGTATTATACGTTGTCTATCACAAGCCAAGAGGAGGAAATAGAGGGTGAATCGTTAGAGGCACGCGCGCATCAAGAGAGGCACGACCACGCCAATGACTTTTCAAATCAGGCGTGATCGTTCCCCATAGAGTGTGACCTCGCGCCCATTACTGAGAGCATGAGCGACTGCGCCCCTCTAGTGTGTGACTGCGTGTTTACGGAACAAGTTTCCGGAAACACGGAGATACCGCTCCCCATAGAGTCCGACCGTGTGGCGGTTACTAAGAGCTCGCGTGACCGCACCCCCAGGTAAGCGACCGCGCCCACTCTGATGCTGAACCAGAGAAGCCTGTGATGCTGAATGCTGATAAGGCAGTCCCGATTAAGGAAGAAGATGATCTAGACGACCTGAGATGCGACTTTAAGCTCCGACAGAGCAACTATGTACATCCCAACTTCCGTCCACTCTACTTGGAGAAGTCACCAGGCCCCTTCCCTTAAGCTTGAAGAGATACCAGAAGGTCGGCATATGACAAGGAGTTGTTTGATATTTTCAACAAGTGTGCCATGAATATCCCACTGTTGAAGCTTGTCTAGAGCATACCAAGGTACGCAAAGTTTCTCAAGGAACTTTGCATAGTCAAGGGGAGACAAAAGATGAAGGGGACCAACAAGGTCACAACGGGAGAAATAGTATCCACCATCTACCAAAAACGCATGCCCACCAAGTTCAATAATCCTGGTATGGTGACTGTCCCTTGCCGCATTGACAATACTGATTTTGATCGTGCTACGCTAGATTTAGGAGCTGCCATAAATGTCTTTCCATATTACCTTTGCATGCAATTAGGACTTGGGCCTTTAAATTAAACAGATATGTTAGTCCAATTGGCTGATGGGTCAACTATTCTTCCTAGGGGGGTAGTGGAAAACGTGCTAGTTAAGGTAGATAGGTTAGTCTTTCCTACGGACTTCTACGTGCTAGATATGAAGAATGATAGGGAAGGCGTAACTATAATTTTAGGGAGATGATTTATGAGTAAAACTAGTACTAAGGTAGACTTAGGAAATGGGTCATTGTCACTAGAGTTTGATGGAGATGTGGTTAGTTTTGATATTGGTACCGATGAGGAGTCAAGTGATGATACAACTAGTGTATTTTGCTATAAAGATAGTTGATCCCGAAAGGGATGTGGACATGTTAGAGTTGGCTTTGTCTGATGTCCCCCCCCCCCCCCCATGCTAATGTTAGAGGGAGAAAACCCTCATTCTCTTTCCCCTATTATACAGGTACGTAGAGTGACGTCAGCGTTACCTCCGGGGCATTATGTAGAGACAAAGAGAGGATACGACAAGGGGCTCGCAAAGAAGAAGAAAGGAATAAGGAAGTACTTGATTCGAAAGGATGAGTCGGCCCGTAGGCTGGCCGGAGCAGGTTGAGAGAAGAGAATTATGTCGAGCCAATGACGTTAAATAAAGGCGTTGTCCGGGAGGCAACCCATTGAAGAGGTAATTTTCTTTCTCCACTTAGGTTATATTTGTCCTTATCTCACAATAAGGACATTGTGTAGTTTAAGTATGGGGGAGTGGATTTGCTTCACCTATCCCTGCATTTTTTAATTTTTGAGTCAGTTTTCCCCTTAGTTGAATTGTTAGAGTAGGTATTGTGAGTTTCCCCTTTGTTTGTTGTTGTTTGAATTTCTATAAGGATGCATGATCTTTGAATCTTTTTACTATGCTTTAGATATTAATGTTTCAAGTATGGATGATGAGGATATGTTGGATTAAGTAGAGGACTTTGGATGGAGCATGTGGATTATGACTAGGATGCATTAGAACCATATTAAGTTTGCCTATTCACCATCTCGTATCTAGTTTATCATTATGCCATAATAAATTGTTCCTGTCTTTTTTGCATCGTGGTTGAAAAAGAAAAATGGTAGTGAACTCCAAGTTAAATAAACCGAAAGAGCACGCGATCTATGGGGTGTCAAAGATCATCTTGGTTTCGATCCTCCATGCCAAATAAGCAAAGAGTCCCATTAGTAGCCTGGACCATAAAATGGACAAGCTCAATACCTCAAAACGGATTTGCCTGGACCATAAGATGGGAGGGCCCGATACCCAAACGTGAAAATAAAGTGCAAAATGTGTAAAAAGGATGAAAAGGAGCAACAAAAAATGCATGTGATGTAACTTAAGTAGAGTTGTGGTTTTTGTTTGCTTTCAACGGTATTGGAACTTGTGCGGAATTATCATAAGTATGAAGCATGTTAGGACAAGTCATAGTCACCTATTTGATTCTTCGTTATTCACATTTGTATGTCACTTGGATAGAGACATCTTTATTATAGTTTAGAGATTTAGGTGGTTGCATTTGCATAGAGTTAAGCATAGTTCGACTTTTGGGGATGCTTGATACCATTGTTGGTTAGTTAGAGTCTAGTTAGTTATTCTGCATTGTTTTTGAGTTTTTATTCTAGACGCGGAGTCTGCGCCCATTGCTTTATGATTGTAGGTAATCTGAGCTAGAGTGTGGAGTCGACAACCACTATCGTCAAATCATCCATATCCGCTAAGTTTGTCATGGAGTTAGCAGCAGCTTACTCGAGGACAAGCAAGGTTTAAGTATGGGGGTGTTTGTTAGGAAGAGTTTAGTACTACATAACACGTGTTGTTAGCATCTATATCAAGGGGTTTGGCATGTCTATAGCGCATATTACCGTGATCCAGACGAAGCGAAGTCAAGGCACTAAATACAAGGATTACAAGCATCTGAAGGAAAGACAACCAAAGGGTACAAGCTGGAGCCGCATACGTTAGTGACGCGACCGCTTTGAGATGCGCGACTGCACCCCAACACCACGTGACCACGCCATCCCACGGGCAAAAAGTCCGAGTCTCGGCCCAAGGCGTAACCGCGCTGACACATGCACAACCGCGCATGTGTCACGCCGGGAAATCACTGAAACCTACTTCTCCTTGATGATGTGCTTGTGCTTTGGGCTTCCTTCATTTGTAAAGTCTAGGCTAGGGTTAATTAGGTTAAGATTTTTTTTCATTTTAGAGTAAACATGGAGAGGTTTGTCTCCTCCCTAATCATCCATTATTCTATTATACATTTTTATTGGTTATATGAACTAGCCCTCTAGTTCTTGTAACTAATAATACCTCAGTTTTATTGATAACAAACTGCCTTATGAACAAATATGTGTATTGAGTGAGATATTATAGGAAATTTATATGCCTTTGAGTTATTTAGGAAGATTAATCATGGAAAACAACAAGCTGAAGTGGAGATACAAGAGCGAGTCCAGCGAGATAAGTAGCGCTCAAGGCTCTAAACTAGGAGCAAGGGAACCGAGTGACGCTGGAGGGGACAGAACACGAAGAGTGAAGAATCAAGCTGTAGAAGTAACACACTATTCAAGGAGGACGCACTCAAGGGGACCGAGTACACTGAAGGGGACCGAGCGCGCATATATGGAAAGAAATCTTTCAAGAGCTATAGAAGGAAAGATTTGATTCGCCTGAGATTTACCAGATTCGAGATCTTAACTGTAGAAGCAAGTTTGTCATTATACTCGGCTAGTTTAGATTTAGTAGTTTATTTATTATTATCTTCATGCTTTTAGGTAACTAGTTCCCGGCGATTATGCCATAGTATAAGTAGTTTAGTTCATTTATCTTTAAATGCGGTTGTTGAATGAGAGTGAAAGAGTTCTTCTTAATTTAGGACTTAGGCAATATCTAGGAGAGTTTAGAAAGAAACTAAGAACTGTGTGTTCGTCTAGTAGTTGTAAGTTCCACGAGAAATCAAATCAACAACGTTTTAGAACTGAGTGTTTTATTTTTTCTTAGTCTTTTATTTCCGCACAAAAGTTCAATCTTTAGTTAGGGCTAAGATCTTCACAATCCACAATTGGTATCAGAGCAGGATCCAATTCCAACACGGCAATGAAGAACTCAGAGTTCAACCTTAACGTGTCCCTCAACAAACCTCAGCAGCTTCGAGAAGGAGAACTTGATTGGTGGATGGGAGTGCACACGACATTCATTCAAACCCAATACTACAAATTCTGCAAAATCAAATAGCACAATGGCAACCAGATATCACTACGCCAAGATGGAGATGAACGCAAAAGCTCGACAACTGATCCTGTTTGGACTCACCCGCACGGATATTGACAAAATCATTGGCATACGAACGACCTAAGACATGTGGAAAGCCATCATCGTCACACACAGGGGGAGCGAAGACCAGAAAGATACCAGAAAGTTCACACTTCAAAGGGAGTTTCAGTCCTTCAGACAACTCCTTGGTGAAAGCGTGTCAGTCTTCCAGTCGCGCTTCACAATTCTGATCAACAAATTGACTGCCTCTGGTGTAGTCATCCCTCCCTCAAAGCAGACAATGGCTTTAATCTATGATATGAGCAAAAAGTTCGAGCTCACTCGACGAATCACTCTCATTTCTCCAGTCTACAAGAAGTTTTCAGTGGTTGATATATTTGGCAAGTTCCTCGACCAAGAGAATGCTGACTCACTAAAGGGTTTACAAGTAAAAGAAGCCACTGGAACAACGCTGAAGCTAACAAAGGTGCTTGAGAAGATGGACATCAATGACGGTGAAGAAGACGAGGACAATGACACAGAAGTCGCTCTCATGACAAAGATGGTAAAGAAGTGGTTCAAAAGAGAGTTGGACCAGGAGAATCATCATCCTCGGCTAAGCGTGATCTCAAGGAGTATACATGCTATAACTGCCAGGAGAAGGGACATCTTGCCAAGACATGAACCAACCCAAAAAGTAGAGGCCACTGAGAAGAAGGCACTTTTCTCTGCATGGGGAGAAAAAGATAATGAAGCTGACCTTCGCGAAGGCTTCCAAGGAAAATGTCTCATGGCCAATGCAGAGGCTCTTACTTCTGAAGTAAAAACTCTCGATTCCTTCCCTAATAGCTTAAACATGCTTGAAAAGAAAGACCTTATTTATATGATTAAGGGGCTACTAGAAGACGCTGAAGCTTTAGAATCTCAAATCAAAGAATATGAAGAGGACGTAAATGAACTACGTAGTGAATGTCTAGACTTGTCCAATGGGTAAGTTTACAAAGAAAAGGCCTTAGTACCTAGGGAACTGAGTGTGATGACGAAATTCTACGAGGGCTGCAAGGGTAAGCAATCTAAAGGGGGATCATTAAAGGATTTAGAACTCAAAATAGAAAGTGATTTAGGGATAATTCTTATGAAGATCACCGAATTAACACAATCTATTAAAGAGAAAACGGTGAACCAAACTGTCTTTATAAAAGCTAGACCTGGATTAGGATACAACTTAGATCCCTCCAAGTGCTCGAGTGCTAATGAAAAGCTCACCAGAGAATTAAGTGAAAAAGTTGAAATCTTAGATAAGGCTCTTCAAATCTGTAGAAGCAAGAATAAATTCTTATAGAAAAAGGTTAAGGCACTTGAAAAACCATTAGGGGATGACAATCACTGGTTTCATGGAGAAAAATGCTCATAAGATGTATGTGAACCAAGCCCAAGGGAATGCCACAAACACACTAGATCCTAAGATTAAGGATAGAAAGCCCTTTAGACTTGGAAAGGGAAAATATGGTTATCTGAAGTACAATGAATGGTGTAGATTTTGTGGTAACAATGGTCACACTATAAACTCTTGCAAGAAGAAGCAAGTGCTAAGTAAAAAGGCATACAGGTCACCCACTCGCGCTACACGTGAAGTGAGTAGCTTGAATAAGGCTTCTTACTTAGTGCATGCCTCTTCATCTAAAGGCCAAAGGCTCGATCGTAGTACCTCTCCTTATACTAATCAAAAAACTAATCAAACCCAGATAAGCTGAGCTTCAATGGGTTCCAAAAGTTTGATTGCTTATTTCCAGGGAAACTTGAGCAGCGAGAACAAAAATGTTACGTAGACAATGGCTGCTCATGTCACATGACCGGAGACAAGGAGAGACTACTAAGTTTTCAAGAATATGAAGGTGTAAGTGTATCATTTGGTGACAAGAGAGCTAGAGAAATCACCGGACAAGGGAAGGTACATCTCAATAACAAGATAGAGATCCGGATGGTGAACTTTGTGGAGAGCCTTTGCTACAATCTCTTAAGCGTAGCTCAACTCTGTGATGAGGGACCAAACGAGGTGACCTTCATTACCTCGAAGTGATTTCTGACAAATGCTACTAGGAAATCATATTAAGGGGAAAGCGAGTCAACATCATGTATATATTCGACTCCAGCTTCATCCCAAAGAGTCACCTTTGTCTTGCTACTATAGAAGATCAGACCGAATTATGGCATCAACGACTAGGGCACGTCAATCTTCATCTCTTACATAAACTACGTGCAAAGGAGGTAGTCCGTGGCCTACCTCTCATCAAGATAGACAACATGACTCACTGTGCTAATTGTGTCAAGGGAAAGCAAGTCAGAAGCTCATTCAAAGCTAAGCAAGACATCACTACAAAGAAGCCCCTTGAGCTACTTCACATAGATCTCTGTGGGTCAATGCGTGTTCAAAGCCCTAGTTGAGCACGCTACATATTTATGATCATTGATGATTATTCCAGGATCACTTGGACCTTATTCTTGTGCTCCAAGGATGAAACCTTCTCGCGCTTCATCGAGCTAGTTGCTTTACTCGAGAACTCTCTATCTCTGAAGGTGCGCTCTATAAGGTCAGATCATGGAACTGAATTTGAGAATGGAGATATGCTGAGCTACTGCATTGAAAGAGGAATTCCTCGCAACTTCTCATCCCCTAGGACCCACAACAGAATGTAGTGGTTGAAAGAAAGAACTGAACGTTAGTAGTGATGGCGAGCAGCATGCTACTTCAAAGTGGAGACACTCCCTCTCCATGGGCTAAAGCGGTGAACATTGCATGATACATCACCAACAGAGCCCTTCTACGACCTTCACTAGGAAAGACTCCGTATGAACTAATCAAGGGATACCCTCCAAGCATATCTCATTTCAGGGTATTTGGATGCAAGTGTTACGTGTTGAATAATGGGAAAGATAATTTAGGCAAGTTCGACGCACGAAGTGATGAAGCCATCTTTCTTGGCTATGTCCCAGCAAGCAAACCATACAAGGTGTTCAACCAAAGAACAAGAACCTTCGAGTAGAGCATACATGTAGTGTTTGATGAAGGCGCGTTTCTCTCTTCTTCGTCAAACACTTCCGATCCATTCCCATAAGTCGCTCCCTTAGAAGCTTCGTCAGATATTGATCGAGCCCCTCCTCCCAAAGCCTTAAATGCACTCTCCCTTCCTTATACAACCTCAGTTCCCTCAGGCTCGGACTCAGAAAGTGATAACGAAGGACCCTCTAATTCAGATATTGCGCAGAGCACAAAGCCTCCCACCAGAGCCTTTAAACAACAAGGTGCTCATCCTCTAGAGAACATGCTCACCCCAGTACATTCTGGCATACACACTCGCTCTCGTGTAGATCAACTAGCACCGCTGGAGGCAATCGCTGAGGAACTTGATGAAACAACTGAGGAAACCAGCCTTTGTGCTTTCAACGCATTAGTCTCCCTCACTGAGCCTAAGAAAATCAAAGAAGCCATCCTTGATCCAGATTGGGTGGCAACCATGCAAGAAGAGCTTCATGAGTTCGAGCAGAATAAAGTCTGACATCTAGTTCCTAAGCCCTCCAATCGGACCATCATAGGCACTCGCTGGGTCTTTCGCAACAAGCTCGATGATTCAAGTACTGTGGTAAGAACAAAGCACGATTAGTAGCACAGGTGTACAATCAACAAGAAGGGATCGATTATGACGAGACCTATGCTCCAGTCGCCAGATTAGAGGCCATTTGTCTTTTAATTGTCTCCGCTTCACATAAGGGCTTCATGCTATTTCAAATGGATGTGAAGACGACCTTCCTAAATGGTGTGCTCAATGAAGAAGTGTATGTTCAAGCAGCCCCCAGGCTTGGAAGATTCAACTCACCCAAAGCACATTTATTTCCTAGACAAGGTTCTCTATGGGTTAGAGCAAGCACCAACGGCATGGTATGAGTGTCTCTTGGAGTACCTCCTCGCCAACAACTACAAAAGGGGAACAATCGACAAAACGCTCTTCATACAAGAACATAAGGGCGAAATCCTATTGGTTCAGGTATACGTTGATGATATTATATTTGGTTCCACTAAGATGTCGCTTGTAAAAAAATTCAAAGACGTGATGAGCAGCAAGTTCAATATGAGCATGATAGGGGAACTCAACTTCTTTCTTGGACTGAAAGTGGTGCAAAAGGCTGAAGGCATTCAAATTCATCAACAAAAATACCTAAGGGAGATCATAAAAAAGTTTGGGATGGACAACAACAAGCCTCTTCACACTCCAGTGTCAACATGCACTAAGCTTAATGTAGTCCTTAACGGCCCAAAGGAGAATGAAACACTCTATAGAGGTATGGTAGGATCTTTAATGTACTTAACCACCTCTAGGCCCGATATTGTTTTTGCAGTGAGTTTTTTTGCACGTTTTCAATCTGGTCCAAGGGAGTCGCATGTTGCTATTATCAAGCTTATCCTTCGGTACTTGAAAGGGATTCACAACCTTTGTTTATGGTACCCTAAGAACTGCGATTTTACCCTTGTTGGATACACAGATGCTGACTATGCAGGTTATCTCATTGGTCAAAAGAGCACCTCAGGTATGGCACAATTCCTAGGCTCTTGCCTCGTTTCTTGGGGCTCTCGCAAGCAAAATTCAGTTGATGTGTCCACCACCGAGGCAGAATACATAGCAGCCACTTCTTGTTGTGCTCAACTCCTATGGCTCAAGCAACAACTCAAGGATTTTGGTATTTCGATGGGCTCAATTGAAATATGATGTGACAACACAAGCGCGATTAATATCTCAAAGAACCTTGTGCATCACTCTCGAACCAAGCACATTGACGTGTGTCATCACTTCCTTCGAGACAATGTGGAGAAGAAGCATATAGGGCTCACCCACTATAGGACTGAGGATCAAATAGCAGACATTTTCAACAAGGCCTTGAACAAGGAACCATTCATCAAACTCAGACTTCACTCGGGCTTGATCCCCTTTCATTAAGTATCTCATTCCATGTAAGCCTCTTCCCTTGATCTTGTGTAATTCAGTGCTTCTTTTAATCTTGGGAACTTAAGACTAATACGTGCGCGAAGCTAGCCTATACCCTTAGGGGTATTCGTCCTTCGCATGCTCTGTGTGATGCTACATGATAAATGCTTAGTTAGGCCCTTCTAGGATTGCACTATTGCTTGCTAAAATTTGATCCATATGCATGCTATTCATTTTCAAGCCCTTATATATATGCACGATAATCGCTTCTTAACCTTATAATCAAGCCCCCTAGATATGATTCGTTCTTATAGGCTAGTCCCTTAGCCTTGATCTTAATGTTATGTTCCCTATGACAAAATAAGCCACAACTGGGAATATTCATTGAGATGTAAAAAAAGCCTACCCATATATGCTTAGCACTTATTTCTTTTAAAAGAGCTTGTATGTCCCTTTGTGTGTGTGAGATTATTATGTTCTTAAGCGAGTTAAATTATCCTACCGAGAATGGGAACTAAGACACAGCGCGTCAGTACATGGGGACCGAGTAAGTATAAAGAGATGGCAATCACAGATTATGAATAACACGTCCTTGGGAACCGAGTAACCCATAATAGAGTGAAGCACAGATTAGATTAGGAACTGAGTGTAGGGACCGACAGAGTTATAGGGACCGAGCACATCAATGGTCGACTATCTTCTAGGCACTCATTACTCGCCAGCTCA